>NC_087568.1:300000-585000 GCF_036250125.1 Pseudopipra pipra
TCAATGCCAGTGAAATGTGCATTGCCACAGTTCATGTTATGCTTCACATAATTCTCCACTCAAGATGATATTCTTTGCTCTGCAGTTTGGGGCACAGCTTTGGCCATGTCTAACACTGGGCCTTGCTCACCAGGTGATGCTCCAGGAGTCTGTGATTGATACGCTGAGCTGGCTGTGAAGAGCACACCCAACTCCTGCTGGCTACAGCAGGTGGGAGGAGCTGCAGGCCAAGGAGGTGGAGATGTGGGGATGGTTTCTGAATTCAAGGTCTTCCACATGTACAACTGATGCTGCTTTCACTTCATCTGAGTCATTCACATTTAGTTCTCAAAGTATGACAAAACTCAGTCTGAGAATGCAAATGGTGGCTGTGGCTTTGACAAATACTGCAGGTCAAATTCATTAGTGAGCTTTCAGAGAGAATTGTTTTGTTTTCCCATCATAAGCAAACAAAGAAATAACACTGTCTATCACCTAATTTCAGAATGTACCTGCTGGTTCTGGGGCTAATTATCATGTTCCTTCTGTGATGGAAAATAGCCCTACAGCATCTTAACTGTAAAATTTGGTTTTCAGGAAAGAACAGTTTTCTAAGGATTTAAAAATGTGTTTCATTCTTACTGAGTAATTGGTTTATATTTGAATATAAATAAATGAGAAGCAAGTATTCTATCTATTTCATAGCATTTAATGTACAATCATTTATACAGTGGGGCCATACTCATAATGTTTATTTTATGCTATTAAAAATATTGATAAAACAGTAGACATTCATTAGTTACACCATTTCCAAGAGCACAGAAGGATGAACAAATGCGTTTTCATTATAAGAGGTAATAATAATTAAGAGTGACAGAACCTTATCCTCACGATCTGCCTCCCAGCAGCAGTTTGGCTAATAAAAAAACAGAAGTTAAGATAAGGCAGCAATTATTAAGACAAATCTTCTGAAGGGCTGTTTGAACTCCTGTGTCCAGCAGATAATCTGATTTTACAAGGTGCTCTGGGGGGGGGAGGCTGCATGGGAAGCAGTACCCAGGTGCAGGCCTTTAGCCCTTTGCACTGGCATTTTTACCTCTAGCGATTTCCCCGGTCGCTTCTTCTTTTGTTTGCTACAGCTGTGGCACATAAATCAGTCTCCATTCTGCCTCACTGACACCAAAGAGAAACACGGCACAAACAATGCACAACACCAAGCCCCAAATGTATTAATCATCTTTTTTCTTTTCTCTCTTTTTTGCTGATCCCTTTCACCTATCTTTTTTGGGAAATTCAAAAATGGCTACGGGCAACTCAGTAATTCTTCCCTCATAAATATTAGATGTACACGGAGCATGAATATTTGAGTAGCTAACTCTGACTTAGGTGAAACCAATTGCTAATAGCAATTCATTTTTTCTCAGTGACATTCCACCAATAATCAGCGTGAGTGGGACAGGATGATGCAGGTTGGAGCTGAACAGCAAACGGGAATGAAGATGCCAACTGGGAGCAAAGATGCTTTAGTGATCTGGCCCTCAGGTGGGACTTGGGGCTGTGCCTTCCCCCTTACCTTGGAGAAAGTTTGAGCAGGGAGATCTCTGCTCAGCAGCTACATGTGGATCTTTAGGAACCAAATATGGGAAAAAAATTTTAAACTGATTTTTATTATGCCATCAAACTCCCACCTCTCAGTGTGTTATGCCCTGTGCAGTGTCACCTGTGTGATGTGCAAACTGCAGTAGGAGAGACCCAGTTGGTCCCAGCACCTTAGGATATACCACGCCCCTACTGTTGGGAAAGGCTTTGGGGCCCTTGAATGTCTTGTTTCTCAAGGCAGGTGAACCCACCCTGCTGCACGAGGGCTGCAGGGATGTGTTGAAATGGTGGGGGGGTGGAGACAGGGCTGTTCCATTTGGTGATACCAGGCTATCTGTAAAATTGTGTGCTTCGATTTTTAATAAAAAGTAGAAATTGTGATTTTATGCCTGAGGCATAGAAAAGAAATGTAGTGTCTCTGGACCTAGGGAATGGCAATGAGTAATCAGGTGTGACCAGCTCAAACCTCAGTTGAAGTTCATGCTTACATGCCCCAGGGACACCAGTGCATACCTATCATTTTATATTGGTCCCATATTTGCCATTACTAGATAGATATTTTATAATCCATTGCTAATACTTACACACATTTGTCTGCTCTAGCATTGGGCTCCCCTTGCATGTACTTTGGACAGGAAAGATCCCACTGGGTCTCTGAAATCACCCCAGAGCAGCTCCTCTGTCAGGGCTGGCTGTTTGGGTTGGCTCCCTCTCTCCATCACAGCTGGCTGGAGGAGTCTGTCCCCATCCACACAGAACAGCTCTCAACTTGCAGAGGCCAAAGACCAGTGTGAACAGAGCCATTGCCCTTGCTGTGTCCTTCCCCCAGGCAGCCTGGGCTCCAGTCCCACACCAGTAAAACCATCAAGGCAGCACTCAGCCATCCCCGTGCCTGGGCTCTCCCGCCTCTGAGAACACTTGTGCCAGCCCCAGGACACAGAGAACACGCTCTCAGTCTGAGAAAGCAAAGAAAAAACTTCACACTGAGAGAAAAGCCCGCTTAGTTTACAGGTTGCTTTTATTTACAAATATACCGAAGTGTAATCTCTCTCTTTTTTTCCTTTTCTGCTTTTGTTTAGAGTGTGTGTGTGTTTGTGTGTGTGTGTGCACGTGCACATGCACGTGGGAAGTAACACAGTGTGTGAGAAACTCATGGATCTTAGCTCCAGGCAATGGTGGCAGGAAAAAAAATGCAGTGAAATGAAATTTAAAAACACTAATAAATAATTTAATAACGACAAATAATTAAATTAAAAAAAATTCCAATCTACATACATTATGGTGGTTTGTTTCCAACACAGAGGGAAAGGAGCAGCGAATCTACAGTGAAAGGAGCTGGTTAAATATGAGAGAGCATAGTCATATTTTTTACAAGTTAAACAAATTGTAACAGACAGCTACAAAATACTACATTTCGATAACATAAATACAGAATATATAAATATACAAGTAATACAGCCATACACAGCTAAAAAATAGGGTGTTCACTTAAAAACAGAGTTCCCAATGCAAGGTATCTGCAGCCCCTTCACAGCTGCTGCTGAGCAGAACCAGGGTGCACTGAGCCAAGGGGACCTGGCTGCAGCCATCAGTGCAGTCAGATCAGCCTCAGAGGAGCAAGACCATGCTGAAAGCCCACCAAAGCCAAAAGACTTCATGTGTCTCTTGTGACCAAGTATCTCCCTAATCAAGGAGCACAGGTGCCCAAAGCTCTGGCTATGGCTTCCCTGTGCCCCCAGGCTAAAGAAGAGGGGCTGGGGAGGAACCTGAATGCACAGGGAGCAGCTGCTGGTCAGAAATGAGTGAGGTGGTTTGGGCATGGGGTTGTGTAAAGCATGATCTGGAGCACTGAGACTCTGGGTACTGTGGCTCCAGCTCCCACAATCGTGTCATGCTTCAGCAGGCTCTGTCCTTTCACTGCTGTGACTAAGCTCCGGGCTTGTGAGAAACCTTCCCTTCCTCACAGTTCTACTGTTCATTTCTAGTGACCTTCAGGAATAACCAGAGTTCTTATGACAGGGTTCATGGAAGTGCTCTTGCAAACCCTAGCTCACAGCATCTCAGCAGCATCCCAGAGCTGCCCTCCCTGGGGCACCTGGGGTGGTGGCTTGGGATATACTTCTGACTCTTAAGGGAAGTGGAAAGGAGTCCTGAGCTCAGTAGGAAGAGGTAAGTGAGTTCACATCATCCCTGGAAGGTTTGCTGTCATGAAGGACCTTCCCCATGCCATGAGGTACAGTGAGGTGGCTGAGCAATGGCCCTTCAAAGGACCTGGTGATGCTCATCCATCTTCTGCAGGATGGGTCTGAAAAATCCACTCAGCTAACGTGAGCCTCACCTCATTGTTAGCTGCAACTGGGCCACGTCATCTGGATGGTTTTGATGACAGTTTAAAGAAGAAAAGGAGTTCAAAATGCCCAGGATGGTGTTTCAGTATAAGTTGTTGCAACCACCACCCTTTACTTACAGTGACATAATTGTGTTCCATGTCATGACTGTTAAACACATTTGCCACCAGCCTCAGGGTTTGTCCCACAGTGTGGTGGTAATGGGGGGCTGAGAACAGCAGTGCACAGTAGGAATCATCCCCTCCACAGCCAGCCATGCCAAAGAAGGTGCTGCTGCTCAGCCCCGAGCCTGGCTGGGACTCAGGACCACCCAGCTCAGTAACCCCTCCTGAATGCTGGGAACAATCTGTCTGCCACCATCACAGACCTGCAGCTGCACAGTAAGGACCTCTAAGTTGGTACCCAGCATTCTGATCTCACCATCGTCTTTTTTATGCATTATTGAGCAAACACTGAAACCTAATCAATCATCTTTTACTTAATTGCATCTTGTCACCACTTTAGCTGCACACGTATTCTTTGATTAGCTAAAACAACATGATTGAAACACCATGAAGAGCTCACTTGATGCATTTCTATTAGAGAGGGGTTAATTTCCTAGGGAAAATGATCACTGTAAGGTGCACGTAATAAACTGCTGTCATGACCTCTAGCCTTTGAGCTCCCATATGTGCAATCATTGTTTGTGGTTTTCGTGGAAGTGCCAGATGCTAAGAATTTTTTGGCTAGAGTTTATCAATTTGACTCAATGTAAGATATTACTGTGATATGGCCCATTAAACATTTTACTTTCACCTGATTGGGGACATTCCCTTGACAATAGAAGAGTAAAGCAGAAATCAAAAAGGTCAGAGGTTGCTGTATAATCTTTTACTGCAGGTCCCAGGTTAAAACCACAATGATCACACTCCAGTAGAGTAATTTATTCTACAAAAAGAAAGTGACATTTATTTTGCTTTAATGAACTTTGGCCTTTGCCAGCTATAACAGGCCCACTGGAAATCCTTGGCTATGCATTCCTTCCCTGGACCAGCAGCAGCCCACCATGGCACGGAAAATGTCACACATGCCAAGGGCCTGACTGTGCTCTGTGTGTGGCTCCAAATGTGGCAGAACATGGGGCAACAAACAGCTAAGGCATCACCATACAACACACCAAGGGAAAGGAGATGGTATGTACAAGAAATGAAAAGGAAAAAGAAAAGGTGGCAAACAGTCGTCCAAGTCATCCAAAATCAGCAAATTATGATGGTTACTTCAACTATAAAATGGGATATCTGATTTTTTCCTTGGAGATGGATTGTTTTTTCAACATCCAACCCAGACACAGAGGTAGAGTTGGGACAAGGCAGTTCTCCAAACTGTAGGTCACATTAGAGTTCTCATACGAGTCCCTGTAAACACTAAAAATGCCATTTTCGGCCTGCCAGTAATGAAATATGAAGCAAGGTTGTGCCTGTGTGAGTAGTCTATAAACTGGTATGTCTGAGAGGGTGAAGACATTTTCTATGACTCCAAAGTAGCACAGCAGAGGGGTGAGGAGGGAAATGACGAATCCATTGAGATTGGTGGTGACAAATCTTTATATGTGCCATATGAAATCTGCTTGCCTTCTGCCCTGCAAGCAGTGAGGATCACCTGAGTTTTTTAGATGTTTGCTGTCATGCAGAGAGAAAGGAAATTGTTGTTTATTTTGATACACAGGGAAAGGGAAAAATAATTGAGTGGGATGGGCAAGAAAAGAAGATCCTTTCAATTTCAAAATATATCGAGGGGCTCACAACCCTCAAGTGAAAACCACATCCCTGCCAGAAAGCAGGGAATGGTCGCTAGACAAAGCATATGGATGTGATGGACCACCTCCCTGGGGAAAACAGCAATGGAAACCTGCAGGGACAGGGACAGGAGCATCCCCAGCACCCTCACAGAGCCACCAGTCCCTTCCCTGAGCAAGGCTGTGTGTGGCAGGCAGCGGAAGGGTTGGCCTTGGGCTGTGCTCTGCGCCCCTGCACCACACACACACAGAGCCTCCTCCACAGTGTTGTCCTTCTCTCCGGAGTGAGAACCCCTGTGCTTATCCTGCAGACAAAACTTGACTTTCTCAAGAAACCTCCAACATACTCGGTACACATTACCCTGCCATTGGAAAACGATCTCGTGTTTTCCCTTGGACCCATCATCCTACCTTCCTACCCACGCCTCCGGGACACCTGGAGGACCTGTCTCCATCAGTGATGCGGGGTTCCCAGCAGGATCACCCCCTAAGGCCGAGGACACAGTGCCCCCAGCAATGCTCCTCCTGCCCTGGGTGCCCAGGCTGCAGGAGTCCTGCTCTGGCCTCCCCCTCCAAGGCAGTCCCAGAGTCCCACGCTCCCGGAGAAGGTGCTGAGCCCCACAGGGACACTGCAGTGCTGGCCTGGTACCAGTCCTCAGCCTGGAGGAGTTAGATTAACCAGAGCTTTGGACTTGTTTTTCAGCTATTATGGTCAATATATTAAAGGTATTTATTTAAGAAAGTGCCTATCCTGCCAATCTTTCCCCGTGAGCTCTATTTTGAACACACCCTATAATTACTGATATTACCCTGGCAAATTTTCCCCATGAAGTTTTCTCCACTGAGAGCCATGACTGTACTTGTCTGCCTCTCCACATTATAATTATCACCAGGCAATATTTATAGCTATACTATTATTATTTATGATATTTTATGCCCTACAAAAATCTATATGACATATGCTCAAACTTCAACATCAGAGACAATCAGACTTCAGCTGGGACATCCCCTTCCTTCAGCATACCTGTTCTTCTGGCACTGGCACTGCCCGGGTGATCGGAGCCACAGCCAGGAGTCCCGGCAGCAGGAGGATCTGCAGGACTTGGTCAGACTCCAGCTCAACATACCTGAACTTCCCAGCGTGAGCTCTTTCATACTTTCCTGTTCGCAGCTGGTGCACATTTCAGGACTTCTGGTGTTTCAGGCTAGAACTGTGTATCCTCGATTCTTGCTGAGGCAAGATAATTAACTAAAGGAGTGCTTAATTATTCCAGATGGACAATAGAGCACAGCATATTTATGCCTCATGCAAAACATAAATAAACAGAACAGAAGGAACAAACACTTGTTTGCCAGTTGTGGTCTAGGCTTGAAATTTGGCACTGCAAAACTTACAAACAAATGTAAATGTTTTAATCTCACACTTAAAAAAAAAATTAAATAAAACTGTCTCGTAAGCACCCTTAGTTTTAATTATTTAAGATCAATGCTAACCTAAATGTCTCTGTCCCTAACATGCATGTCCTCTCCGGAGTCATAGACCTTTCTTATTCTGAAATCACTGGCTTTCTCCACAAATACTGTTAACCAGTTTCCTCAGTATCATATGCATAAGGGCTATAAACTAATGAGCAGATCTAGGTTATGTAGAAAAAGTGTAGAAAGGAAACAAATGTTGAACATCACATTTACATTAACTTCTCACAGTTCAAATGGCAATTTATCCACAACATAGTATGAATCATGCAGTAAGAAAAGGGAGGAATCTCCAGTTTCTTTGATTTATTTGTCATATGGTCAACTGATGTCAGTATCAGCGGCTTTAAAAAAAAAAAAAAAGTTTAAACATCCAAAAGAAAGGAAGAGAGAAAGGAGGAAAAGGTCTAGCTTTCCACAAAATCCATTTCCTTTAAGATGACGAGCTCAAACCAAACCAAATCAAAGGCTGAGGACGAGCAGGTTCTTCTGTTCCTTCCGTGCTTGTCTCGTGGTCTGGTGCAGGCTGGGAATCAAGGGTATGGGACGGGTGGATGTGTTTTGTTTCTCTATATATGTATGTAGGTAGGTAGGTATTAAAGTATATATACATACATACACATATATGCAAACAGAGACAGTCTTCCTAAAAAAATGCTCTTTGCAGTCCAGAGGCAGCAGAGTCACTGTGAAGGAAGAGCTGGGCAACATATGGCTGTAGAGTCTGCACTGGAAAAGTCACTGGCTAAACACACGCCGGCTGTTTGTTTTCTTATTTTCATGAGGCGAAATAGGAGCTCTGCATAGAGTACAGCCTGTCAATGGGGTTTCCTACTCTAGCCTGCATGGAGTTAACTTCAGAAGAGGCAAGAAAACAGTCGCTCAAGCTAGTTAAAGAGGTATCACTGTCGATATCATGAAAAATGGAGTCATTTCCTGCAAACGAAACGTACATGTTAAGCTGAGGCTGTGCAGCCAGGGGAGGACACAGTACTCACGGGTGCTCACAGCAACTGGGAACGCTCCTGGTTCTCTTATCACATGTTAACCTTATCACATGTACTTTGGCTCTAAGGGTCTGACCTATGATGATGGGGACTAAAAGCCAATCCAGCTGGCAGCAGTGCTCACCAAACCTGCCAGGATTTAATTAAGGCTTCAGTCAGCAGCACAAAAGGTAGTCTCGGCTGACAACGAGAGTAAACAGTGCTGGGGAGGAGCAGGTGCCCAGCTCTCCAAGGGCTGGGATCTGGCACTCCTGAGGGCACCAGGGCTGTTGAGGAAGGTGGGACCAGATACCAAGTGCCCGTGACAGGGAAGCATGGTCTAAGAGCCATAGTCATAGTGGTCTTCATTTACACACAAGGCAAAAACCAGTTCTACCAATGTGACAGGACCCAGGAGGAGACCCAGCTTCCCTGGCCTCAAGTGACCTACAATCGTAAATGTGCTCTCCTTTCAGAAAACTCCACTCTTTCAGGGCTAGTTTGGAACAGCACCTTTTATTTCCCTTAGCAACTAAGATTTCAGCTTACTTCAACTTCGAAGGTATCAGAAAAACCTCTAGCTCAAGTGCTGGAGGCTTTAACAAAATGTTAGTCCAGTTCTTTTTCCTCACACACTTGTTTGAAAGGGCTTTCTGCCATCCTCTGTACTCTTTTCGGAGCACAGAACCTGCCTCCCAAGAAGTTTTACTCAGAAAGCCCAGCAAACCAACAAAATCACAAGTCACCTATAATGCTTGAGGGCACTTTGTATGCCCTCAGCTCCTTACAGGACCTCCCAAATTTCCTGGTGTGCAGCACTGACTTGTCTCAGTGGCAAAAGCACTGACACGGACCCAAAGCAGATTTCCTGTTGGCCTGTGCATGCTGTGCTTGTGACAGTGATGCACACATGAGCCTCTACAGTGAAGTGTCCTGGTCAGCAGAAAAGAGTCAGAAACAGGCCCTTGTGGGCTACTGCAAGTCTGAGAATCACAGTCTGAAATATCCTCAGAAATTCTTTTTAAATGCCACACTGCAATTGTCCAGAATCAATTACTGGGCATTCAGTACTTGTAATGGCTCTGATGTGTGGTCAAGCAATCGTGAGAGCAAACCGTCATCTTGATATGGGACAGAGAACAAAACCACGCAGGAGAAATGTCCTGTGGTAACCCATCTCTTAGTAGCTCAAAAACTGTTCTTTAACAAATCCACACATCCAATCTGCGTGATTTTACAGGGCTGCTTATTCATTTTGGAATGAATAGATTACTTCTCTTTATTTAAGGCACTTTTTTCTCAAAGCTTCTAAGAAAAAAGGAAAAACTTGTGAGGGATCTAGAATTTGGTACTGTTTATTTTTCAATGTCTTGGACAGTGGTTTGAAAAAGTGGAGCTGGAGAGGTGATGTTTCTTGCTTTACCATTTATCAGAATCATACTGTGAAATAATTTGGAAGGGTGTCAAGAGCTTGAGATGAGCTCTGTTCTACCTCCTTATGTGTACAAGAAATTACACATGCAAAACTGACTGGTACAAATTCCCTGGTACAAATTCCAGAAAAAATATACTAAAAGCCAGCAGTGCTGCTGGCCTTGTGGTGTGTGATGCAGCACACAGACCCTGCTACTCCGGATGTGGCAGAATGAGGCATGCCTTACCATAGGGGTTCATGTGGTCGCCTGGCATTTGTGGAGGGGTAAGACCCTGCTGAAACGGGTCTGTGCCATAACTGCTTTGCTCCATTGCTACAATCTGCTGCTGTGGTGGTGCAAGTGGTGTGTAAGATGTCATCATCCCTTCCATTCGGTTGGACATTACTTCTGCAAAGCAAAGAAGAGGCAGAGTCATTGCTGGGGACCAGGGCAGCATTAGTGGCAACACTGAACCTGAGCAAATACAGGTAGGGGGATCCTGTCAGTCAGAGGAGCTTCCCAAATTTTGTTTGAGAGTAGAACCTTGAGCAAGTAAGTTGAAAGACTTGTAATTTCTCACTAAATCATTTCTGGAGGTCCTGGGTGCTGGACCCTATCCTCCCGAAGTCTGTACTGTGTGTGACAGAGCTTAGTTATTCTCTAACTTCTGTTGGTCCCAGTTCTTCGGGCTCTGGGTAAAGAAGAGGATTTGAGACTGCAAGGCCTTGGGAGCTGAAGACACTCAAGAGTACCCATAGAGCAGCAGGGCATGCCCTGGTGCCTCTGTGCAGTGCCTGCCCCAGGGTCCAGCCACCTGTGGAGGTACAGGAGGGGCTCCCCATGCCGTGCCTGGGGCAGCAATGCTGACACCCCTGCAGATTTCCAGCTGAGCATGGTGCACCTTACTGCAGGAGAAAACCAACTGGAGGATCTACCTGGATCAAGCCTCACGGAGATTTCCTCCAGTGGAAGTGCCTCCATATGGCACATTTTTTCTAGAAAGGAGGTAACAGCTTCTGTGTGAGCACCTCTGTGCTCTGGCCCCATCAAAGGAACTTGGGGTAACCTGGCACGGGCACTCAGGCACCCATCTGTGTGCTACCACTGCTGATGGCACGCCTCACCCACAGACCCACACACCACCTGGATGGCTGTACTAAGGTAACGTGCAGGAATGGCACTTCCAGACACCTGCAGATTCCTTCCCTCTCACTTTGCTTCATCACAAATCCCCTACCTTGTCCTAGTCGCTGCGAGTTCTGTTGCTCCTGCTGCTGCTGATGCCTTCGTGCCAGCTTTTTCATCTGAAAAAGAGCAGAACAGAACAATCTCATGGTTCTGAATGCAACAATTTCGCTTCCTTACAAAACTCTCTGCAAACATTGTTATCAGTAAACACAGACCATTTATACTCATGCACACACTGCTGTGGGTTCAGTTTCAATTCTAAGCTTAAACATCTCAGTTTCCTGTTCAGATTTGCATGCAAAATTAACTCCCAACCCTGTGCTGCTTTGAGCAACAGTGGCTGTGTTCGGAAGTTGCCTTTCTAGTGTGGACGTAGAGAGTGGTGCAAGGCAGAACCTGCAGAGCTCAGCCATGGGACCTCCACAGTGTGAGCTACATCCAGGGCAAGAGCCTGTGCTGAGGCATAACCTGCATTTGACTTTTGAGAATATGATAAACAACGTACCTTTGCTCTTTGGTTTTGAAACCAGACCTGGACGACTCGCACGCTGAGCCCTGTTTCAGCTGCTAGTGTTTCTCTGACCTGCAGGAGGAAATGCTTATATATGTTAACCAAAACAAACCACTAATCAGTTTTGTTAGGATGAACATTTGTACTTACAACAAAAAATTGCATGTATGGAATTACTTTTAAAAATTCCTCATATTTTTGCACAGTTTTTTCAAGTTCTCCCCCTGATGTCGCTACCAGTTCCATGAGTCCTGAACAGACAGTCTGAGCTGAGGACAATGACGCTCAGTCATCTCATGGTTTTTATTTTACCCATAAAACAGTTCTGTGCAAAAAGAGTGCTTTGCTCTCACCCCAAGGGAACTGCTGCTGTCTTGGGAAGGGACAGGGGCTGTCTGGGGCTGTGGCCTGGAGTCAGAGCTGACTTGGTCCCTGGTGAAGCACCTACCTTTCTACAGGGCTTGGAAGACACTTCAAAGGATGCTTTGAATGCTCTTCTCTGCTGTGTAGTAAGTATTGTCCTTGGTCGTTTAGGTCTTCTTGGGTCCTTCCCATCATCACTTCCTTTTCCTTGGGTTACTTGGCCTTTGGTGGGCTTAACATCTCCATCTTCATCATCACTTTTAACTAGTGAAAAGCAGGATATATAATTGCACTTGTTTCACCAAGAAAACAGGATGTTTGAGAACTGCTCTTCAGTCAACAGGTTCAACTATTATCCCATGGTTATTTGCATACCTAAATCAGCTGCAGGCAGGAAGAGACTATCTTAGATTTGTGTGCTCTGCCTAAATCAAATGGCACAAAAGCATAAAAACGTGTTCAATTTTTAATTGAGAAAGTGGGACTGATAAGGGGATAGAAATTCAGAATATACTTTAATATTTCCAGGGATCAGGTAGAGAAAGACTTTATGCCCTTCCAGCATCACTTGGTCTTTTATGTGCTCACCTGCTCCAACCTCACCACCAGATACACACCTTTCCCTTAGCAGCTGAGGTCCAGCTTCTCCTGAAGCATTATCTGCAGACAGGTACTACTGCCTGCACCGCTACAGCAGCAAAACAGCATAAAGTAAGTACCACACAAATATCTCAAAGCCTGTATAACTAAATATAGTGCAAATTCCAGTTATTGTTCTGAATTTTTTGAAGCTCTAGAAAGAATATTAAATATAATCTTTGCCATCTCATTTCCATTTCCCACAGAAAACATTGGTATTCTTCCTCTGTGTCTGCATTTATAATGTGTCTGGATGTACGAGCATAAACTTCTCTTTCTCAGTACATGCATACAAGTATCTATGTGTTTGTGTAGACCAAACAGATTCTTTATGTTTTCTATAATTAAATTCTGAATGTTCATACAATCTGGTGATACTACATGTGTTAGTATATCGTCCTGGGAAATCTCAATTGCAGTGGCAAAGGTTGAAGGGTAAACACAAATACATTGTGAAAATCAACCTTAAGTCAGCATATTTTATTTGACCAGACTACTGATTTTTCTTCCAGAAAACACTATCACATTATTATAGGGATTTCAACATGAAGAAGCACACTGACATTTTTATATGCTGAAAGATTACATTTGGGGAATCAACAAATTAGACTTTAATTCATTTTAGGGTCTGATTATTATGCACCTAGCAGTCTAATCACCTTTTACTTTAATAAGCATCTTTGGCCTAATGATTAAAGAGAAGCTCAGTCATTTTAATAACCATGACATTATTAACTTTCCAGTGTGCCATTTCTAAGGAAAGGTTTGTGAGGATTAATTCTGCTCATAGGAGAGTACTTTTGTGTCCAGTGGATAAATATTTGATTGAAGCAGGACACGTTCTCAGCCAGGGCTCTGCAGATCGTGTGCTCTCACACAGGCCCCTGGGAGATCAGTGTTTTCAGTGTGTTAGACAATGGGAGACAAACAACCTATTTAACTTGTCAGCTTGTTTTTCAGGTTTGGGTTTGGCAAACAGAGAGTAATGAGGGAAAAAAAGCATCTCTGGGAGTAAGAAACTCCCCCTTGTGCCAAAGGGAAATGAAATTGAAACCAAGGCTGGTTTGTGCTACTGTGGTTGCTCACTGCTGATCACAAACCAGATCTGATCGTGAAGAGGAGCCCACCCCTGCCCAAAGCTCATGGCAAACAGCTGCCAGTACTGGCATCTATGGGAGGATGTCTGTGCCCAGCCCTAGCCAAGGATGGTCTGGCTCCAGCTGCTTAAGGGGGTTTGGCTGGACACGGGGCAGGTGCCCAGCAGGATGCTGGAGCTGGCGGGTGGAGCGACACGGTGATGGGTGAGGAGGAAACTCACGTGCCTCGGGCACGTTCAGCAAGAGCTGAAACTCTGTGATGTGAGATTTACCCAGCAGAGACTCAAGGTCCTGCAAACACAGTATGGCAATAACTGACACATAACAATAATATAATTATTCCTATAATAATAACCATAACTGCTCCAAGAATGATCCCGGTTGCACACATTCCTGAAGCTGCAGAGACCTTTGGCCTGTGCCATACCTGACACAGAAATACAAATTTCAGCCATGTGGACAATATGGCTCTCAGATTAGAGACCAGGGATAATTTCTGCTCTTAGATAAAATGGAATAACACATTTTCCCATAAACCAGAGGTAAGCATTCATGTCATTCGTACATTTAATGGAATGGTAACTATTGATTTTCTTACACATTTTCTTGGGAAACAAGTGTGCTATTATAATAGCACAAACCAACATCTCAGTTTCTTTCAGACTCTCTTCAGTACTTCTGTGTTGTACTTGTAATTTTTCTTAAAGGTACCATTTGTGATTGGCAGAGAGAATCCTCTCGAGAATCATATTACCACTGTGCCACTTCCCTAGCTCAGTGCTGGAAGTGTACGTGCAGAAGATCCCCTGAAAATACATTAATGGGTGGAAGAATGTCTGTGGAGAACAGCATACTGAGGACTTACTTGAGTGAGACCTCGGGTAGCTGAAGGCAGTCTGATTCATGTTTTATGATCTTGCAGAAAAATACTTCGATGAAAACAAAAGGATTTTGTCCTTTTACTAAGCAGCAAGTTAAGGAAGGGAATCAGGTCAGGGAGAACAGACTGCAAGTAGGGATGTTTTCAGCTGTGCCTGTGAATTTGCATAGGTGGCATGTGCATACAGACAGAGTGGATGTGAAAATGGATGTAATTCCCTATAAGAAAGCTGCTCAAACTAACGCAGCTTTTCCAGTCAGGGCAGGTGGGGGAAAAGCTCACCTGAGTCTGAGTCGTCTGGGCTGACCGAGCTCAACAAGTCCTTCTCTTTCTCATAGTCACTTTTGCAGAGCAGCTGCCCTTCCTTGAGGACAAACTCGTCCCCTTTCCTCAGCTGGCGCTCGCACACACAGCAGCAGAAGCAGCTCAGGTGATACACACACTCCAGGGCTCGCATCACGAACTCTGTCGGGGCGATCTTCTCCATGCAGCCGCTGCACTTGGCGGCAAAGAGCCTGCAAGGAAGAGGTACCACAGTCAAAGGGAGTGTCAGATCATACCCTGCATGGATCTAAATCCAGCAAAACCTGCACAGATCAGCCTGGCTCGAGCTCCTGCACACTGTGAGACTCGTGTCCTTAGGCTTGGAAACATCACAGGCATGCAATTTATTCAAATCTCAATCCCTTTGGTTTTGAGATTCCCCAATCGCCTTTGCTGGATAAAGCCCACTAAGATCTGTCCTTATCGCAATGTTTTTTTCCTCTTCAAAATGAGAAACAAAAGGGAGCTCTCAGAGTTGGATAACTTGCCCAAATCCAAATGTATTTTAATTTACCTTTTAGAGAAAGGACCAGCACATGCTTTGTTTTATGCAGGCTCTCTGGTTTCAGCACTTAAACCCTTTTCTGAACAGATTTCATGGCTTTCCATTTTTGGTATTGTCTGTCTCCGAGGACACTGATGAACGAACACAGAAATGAGCAGGAAAACTCAGTGCTCTGGCTGAGCAAAGCCAATGCACACACATGCGACTGCACACATGCAATCGATAAAGAGAGGACTGCAATAAGAAGCCTTTTCTTCGGATGTTGAGTTATTCCAGAACAACCTGTCTCTGAAGGGAATACTGTGCATTTTAAATGGTGTGAAACATCCTTTGGCAGAGATAAGCAGTGATACAATCTGCTAAATTACCACTATAATCACAGACTCTAGAACACACACTGTATCCAGACTAGTTCTTATTAAACCTCTATAAACCTCCTCTTTCATCCATCATTAATTTTCTAAGATAAAGTTAGAATTATTTAGATTAATTTTATTTTGCTTCTCTAATGTCAGCTGGGAATCTCCTAAGTGAGCTTTTCAGAAGAGGGCTGCCTCAAATAAAGACAAATCGCTAAGTTACGTCCCTATGTCACACAGTGGGCTGATGATTTGAAATTCAGTGTCTTTTAAGGCAATACATCACAGCGCAAGGTGTGTGAACATTTACATTTCAGCTAGGAAATGAACACAACTGCACTTGTGTGTTCACAGGAAAAAAACTATATTCTGCCTTTCAGTGCAGGGTCCACTGATCTTTCTTTTTCATCATCAAAATTACAATTTTTTACAAAAAAGGCAATTTTCTTTGATTTTAGAAGACAGAGACTGTAGTAGTTACTCATTCCTCCAGAGCCTCCATTTTGTCTGAGCTGAGAAGTGCAGGAAAATGGCAGTCACAAGCCTTCAACAAAGGACTGGAGTCAGAGTGGGCAGGAGGGAAAAGCAAATGTCAGTGT
The DNA here is from genome assembly GCF_036250125.1 of Pseudopipra pipra. Taxonomy (NCBI): domain Eukaryota; kingdom Metazoa; phylum Chordata; class Aves; order Passeriformes; family Pipridae; genus Pseudopipra; species Pseudopipra pipra. Next base: position 316,043 of record NC_087568.1, read on the forward strand.
GGTTGCTCACAGCATTCAGCGAACATCTGAGAGCCGGGAATGGGGGTTCCCCAGCTGTACCAAGGAGCGACTGCACTGGGAGCCTGGCTGGCTCAGTGCACACCTTTGTACAACCACAACCTCAAGGTAACAGCTGTGCAAGGTGGACAGAGTGGTTTGTTTTGGGGGTATGAAATGAATTAACTCGATCAAAAGGAAAGTGATGCCACACAGGACCCTCGGGCACTGCCACGAACGGGCCGGCTTATTTCATACACTCGGTTGGCTTTGTCCACAAGGTTTTACTTACAATGCTTTAGCCAGCAAATTCCTAAGCAGAAAATATTTTTATCTCTACACAATAACATATCTGAAAGGATTAACACACAAAGGGAAAAAAAAAAGGAGCGCTGAAAAAAATTGTTTCTATTTAACTGCTTGAACCTATCTGACTCATTTAACCAAGCCTGGCCCCTCCGTCCCAGGGGCGTCCTTAGGACGGGGCATACCTGGAAGCCCCAGGACTGGCAGGGCTGGTGCGAGGGCACCGTCCTCCCGCACGCACGCTCGCCCGCCCCGCCGGGGCTGGGACGCTGCCGGAGGGTCGGGGCGGCCCCGACGTGCGGATGCCCCGCTCGGACCGGGACCGGGGGCTCCGGCCGCCCTCGGGCCCCGCAGCCGTTCGCGTGTCCCGTCAGCGCTGCTGGGCTGGGAAACGTTTAAAAACGGGCTGCAGGACCCCGTCCCGCCGCCCATCGCCGCGGGCAGGTGCCCACCTTCCCACCCCAGCGAGGGGAGAACGGGAGCCTCCCCGGGGGTCTGCGCCGGGGGCGGCGGTGCCGCGGGAGCACAGGGGTGATGCGGGAACAGAGCGGGGAGGGGGGCTTGGCCCTGGCGGGGCTGCGATCGCTCAGGTAGGGCTGCGGCTGCCTCTGGTTTTCTCCCAAGTAAACCACACAATGTGTCACCATCCAGTGACAGGGAAAACACAGTTGTAAACACCATTTACAGATAATTTCAAGGAGGAAAGCCCAGGAAAGCATAAATACCCCGTACCTTCCCTCTACCTGGGACATGAGAAAAACCTTCTTGTCCTATGGAGTTTCCCTGAGCAGCACCTCCACTGTCACATTGCCTTACTGAGTGTTTGGGTTTTTAAATTTTTCTTCAAAATAAAAATGTCTAACATGAACAAAAAATATTTTGTGTTATTTACTAGTAATTGACTATCCCCAGAAACCTGGTGCTTTTGCAGCAGTGCTTCCCAAGGCAGCCTTTTAGCTGTAACGAATTACACTGACATCAGTGTAGTATTAATTCATTCAAATGAACATTAAACTGCCCTGACAATACTGCGTGGACTTCGTACCTAGAATTTGCCCACTGTCAAGAAAATTCCCTCCTCTGTACACAGGTATTCTCTGCACTATAACATGCACTACACACACACAGAGGGCCTTGTTGGATTGAATTCTGAGATTATAAAATCTTCATTACATCTATCTTATAAAGCATTTATAGATATTTTTTTAGCTTCCCAAGAGGAACTCAAGGTTATGCACTCCTTTTGCACAAGGCAATCTCACAACAGGAAACTAATCTTGACAAATGACCAGACTTTGATAGCTGTGATCTAAACCACTGCTCGTTAGACTGTTCATTTTATAAACGAATGGTAATAAACCTGTTGGGAAGTGTAGGATAGCAGGAATACTTTACAGATCACCCCTTTACAGGTTTCAATCAAAGTCATAAATTTTAAGTGGAGCACACAGATATTCTGTGCTGAGACAAAGCCTCTGTCCCACACCAACTGCATTTAAAGGAATATTTCTTTTGCTTTCTATACATTTTACAAATAATTTGCATAACTCAGGCTTTTCACGCCCATGGCTGATTATCTCCAGATCTCTTAAGTTAATGTCAAACCTCAAAATCCTTGGACTTGTAAAAGTATGTGGAGAGTGGAAATCAAATGCCTTTATTAGAAGCCCCAGGAAATCTCTGACTCCTAAGCACAACGAAAACATTCCAAAGAAAATTGTTCAAAGCGGACAAAGCAGAAAAGTAGAACAAGAAAACCTTGTTTTGAATCAATGATTGCAGAGTTTTATAAATAAATTCTGTTGCCTGGACAATTTTGAAAGACAACTTAATAGGTTTAGGAGTTTTTAAGTGTGTTTGCCTCTGTGCCTGGAACACTTGTGAGATTCAGCCAAGCTAAAGCTTGGAACAATGGCCTGTCTGTCCATTGGAGTATCTACAACAAATGCTGACTGAGTATCTACAACAAAAGCAACTTTACAGTACTAGATAATCAAAAAGTCTTTACCAGCTAAAACTGGGTGAACTTAAATTAATTTGTATCAGGGGCAATGCAAATGCTAAGACATGTGGTCCTGTCTCTAAACAGTAGATGAAAATGTTCACCAGCGGAAGAGGCCATAAAGATTTTATTTGTTAGGATATCCCTGTGAAGTCAGGCTGAATCAGTAATCCTTAGAAACAACCACAGTTACATGATCCACTGTGCCTTCCTGCATGGCACAGCCATCTGGTGTGCAACATGGACCCCTGATTTATTATCTCCCGTGCAGTTATCTCACAGTAAGTTTGACCCTGCTTTGCTCCTGAGAATCACAGCTCTGCTGTTTACTCTCCTGGTGTCCTGACAACCTACCCTTTACCTTTCTATGGTTCACCCAGGTCCTTCATTTCCTCCTGTCTGTGGGCAAATAGATTTTAATTGTTTTATTATAACTAATTTAATCTGTGCTGAGAGACCTCCACGTGCAATGCGAAATTTGCTGTTCACATTAAGTGTGGTTCAAGAGGTTTGTTATACAGGACAGAGGTAGAAAAATAGACTAATTCAGTCAGGTTGTTTATTTACTGGGCCTCTGCCATGAAGCAGTAAATAGGAAGTTATTAAGCCGTGTTTGATGTATGCAAGAGGACAGATGCTGCTGCCTACCTATCAAAGACCTTCAATCATTTCCCTTTCTGTGTTATTCTGACATTATGTGTTGCAGGAACCACGGTAAATACCTGGCTTTTCTTTATTTAATAAATATGCAAAGATGGTGGTCGCAAGCTTTTGTGAATACTGTCAGTGTGGTCTCTAGCTCTGATGCTTTTCCCTCTGCTCACACCCTCCTGGGACTCCCCTCTCAGCCTGTTCCACCGCCAGGAACTCGTTCTGCACTCCTGTGCCACCAAACAGGGTAGAGCTGGAGTAAAATATATTATGCTTTTCACACAACTGAGTTTTATTAAGAGAAGAAATTAAATTACTAATGAAAGACATCTGTTACTTGTTCTTTAGGAGAAATTTTGGTACTTCTTTCTTTAGATGACATAGAATGGGGAAAACATTACGCGTGGGCCTTTTCCAGCCCAGGACCTGAACATTTTTGTAGCATCTTACAGCTCATGGGTGCTTACAAAGAGCAAAAACTGTTGCTTGGTTACACTCAATTCTGAACATTCAAAACATTTCAAATGCCGTAAAGCAAAACAGAAATATTGTAATTTTATGATTTGAAAAAAGCCCTCCACCCTTATGAAAGAAACATTCCATTTAAAATATTTCTCTGCAGAAGAAATAATTACATAGTTTATTAAAGCCAATTTCATAGCTGAAACTTCAGTAGAAGAAAGCTAATTCCCTTTCACCGAGTAGTAATAAAACGCGCAAAAATTAAAAGCTTCTAGGAAAAAAACTGTAATATTTAGAAAGAAACTAAAACAAACCTTTTTTTTCTTTAGGGAGAACTGAAGAAAATATTTATTTATTTATTTACCCCCAGGTGCTGTAGTATGAACACCAGCTACTGGTGACAGCTTGCATCAAATCTGCAACATGGATTTGGACTCACAGGTTACACGTATCGCCTGTCTTGGTACTGAGAGACTTTTTCTTCCCATAAATATTTTACCTGTATTCCCATGAGGAGTGCTGTACTGCACTGCCAAGGCAAGCTGATGCTAAAATAACAATTGGGACAACGAGTTATCCCATGGCAAATCTTGTTCTGAAGCTGGTGGGACTTTGTGGACACCGTCAGAGCCACTGCTCCCATCCGCGCTCTTCCCACCAGAGACAGACCCACGAATGCGGCCCCAGAGCACCTCAGGCTGGCCATACCTGGACAACAACCTGTGTCAAATCCAGCCCACAGAAATACCACCCTTTGTGTGCCTTCCTTCCTGTGAGTGCCCTCCCCATCCCTCTAGAGGTGGCCCAGCACTCCTGGCCAGCCCACACCTCTGGGCACCAGCAGCTCGGGGCGGAACTGGGATGCTCAGACAAAAGCACAAAGACACACAGAATTCAAAGCCTACATCCTAATGCAACTTGCTGAAGTGGGGCCAGAATGACCTAAATAGTTCCATCTCCCTTAACCATAAAGTATAACAACAAATGCAAAGTGCAGAGGAGTTTCTCGCTTTGAGCAGAATGTGACAGAATGAATTCTTCTCTTTGCTTAATTTTCATCCCCTAATTGTCCACTTTGTTCAACTGTCTTCCATCACTGCCATGCTGTTCTACTTCATATCATTTTTTCTTACAACATTTTGATGGAAAAATTTATGAAGAATCGAATTATTGCTGTTAGAAGGGAATTAAAACAATTTTTCATTTACAAAGTCACTGATATTGCTCTACTGTGCTCCACCTTTGGGAATCCAATTGCTCTTCTCAGCTACTCCCATTCCTCTTTATAGCACGGCAATTGCACTGTACAGATTATGGCTGCAATTTTCTCCTAATCTGTTCTGTAGAACAGAAACTGTTATAAAAGTTAAGGGCACCAATTGAATCGATAAAGCCAGGGCTGCAATTAAGAAGCCGTAATGAATTAACAAAATATGATGATTTTGTTAGAATAATATTTTTAGGCAGTGCAAACATTTGTGAAATGATGTTATTTTTGTCCATGAGTTTCAAAGAGGATGCTGCTGTGCTTTTTGTATTTTCCAAATCACACCACAGGGCTGTAAAAGCAACATATGTGTTGGGGAGTTTGTGCTTCTGCTGTAGCTCTGCCCAGCCCGGGGGTTACCAAAACCCAACTGTGTTCTTGTTTTTCTTCCTTTGGATTTTTATTCAGGTATTTACACATTTTAAACTAAATTCACCTTTATTTCCCCCCTTTACCCCCTCATTGATGTCCTGTGGTGGGGCCCCATGGCACAGTCCCACTCAGGGCTGGGACCACTGGCTCCAGCCTGTGAATGTTCTCCACTCTGACTGACATCTTATCCTTCTTTTTCACTAAGTGGCACACTGAATTTACAGTTGTCTTTGAATTTACATCACCAACAACACAGGGAAATTCTTCTAATGTAATTTTTATATGAGATTTCACCCTAAAGGCCCCATAAGCAGGGAAATTGTACTGTTGGTGATTCACAGCCCTGGCCTTCACTTTTACAGAAAAAAATAATCATATGTCAAAGCAACTCAAATGTAATTTCTAAGTTATTTCTTGGCTGGCAAGAATGACTTAGGGTAAGAATTTACACAGGGCCTTTCCTTGCAACTAAGAACATTAAGAGGAAGAAACATTATTTGCCAGTATAAAACAAAATCACTTCCTGTGCCTGCTGCAGTGATGCTGTAGGACAGCTTGTGCCCAAACTCATCAGCATAGCCAATTTAGCAACTGATTTGCAAGGGAAAGATACCTTAGTCCTGTGGTGTTAATGTCTTTGCAGTGGGGGGTCTATTGCCAGCTTCTCCAAACTCATCAACACAATCTATTATTAATACCCAGAAAGGCTTTATAGTATCTTTATAGCACAAGGCAATGAAAGCTCTGCGGTGTAATCTGTTATCTATATTGCAAAAACATGTGAAATAAAACAAAACATAGACACTTCATAAACAAAATGTTTCATCTGTTACATCTCTCTGCCTCCCCTATATATAAAGCAGTAGGGTGCAGGAAAGGCATTCAGAGAGATTTGCTGTTAGATGTGGCACTGGCTCCTTTTTAAATTCTATTTGTGTTGTGACCAGCTTTACACTGAATGAAAATTTCTGCGTCTTTCACTGCAATGGAAATGTTTGGATCTTTGCAAAATCACGCTGCATTTCACTGGTAGAACAAAGGGAGTTTTAGGAGTAAAACACAGCTCCTAGAACTCCTACAGGAAAGCTCTTTACGACACAGGGATGAGCTGGCTGAGTCTAAGGGAGCTGCAGTGGGGCGAGGAGGGGGCACAGCCTGGGGCACGGCCAGGTAGGGCTGGCAGGGCATTGCCATGGCAGGAGCTGAAGAATTTGTCTCCAGTAAGCAGCAGCAAACCCAAGTGCCCACTGGCACCTTGGCGGAGGCAGTTATTTCTCTGGAAAGCATTCAAGAACAGAATTTGAGCAGAGCTGGATCTTTTCTTCTGTTACTGATCTGCATGCCAATATTTTATATGAAAAGCCCAGAATAACCTTATGCTTAGTCCCTAGGAACAGACACAATTGGAAACATCATTTAACAGCAAAGAAGTAAATGCACAGTTTAAAACCCAAGAAGCCTTTGTTTTGAATAAACAGATTGTAGCAAAAGTAAAATGGAGAGGAGGCACGGAGCAGTTTAGTGTGCTTGGTGCATATATGCTTGCAATACAGTAAGAACTAAAAAAGCACTCAACATAGGGCTGTGTCTTATTTCCCAGATGCCCTTTTATGTTCTTTGCCTGTTGAAAATAAATTGTTCTTTTGTAGTGCTTGTCTTTTCAGTCCGACTGTTGGCTATTATTTTTCTATTTCCTCTTTTTGTCACTTTGCATTATTTTTGGTGCTGTAATTCCCATTTGTTCCCACTCCTATCTTCCTGTCTCCCATTGTTCCATTTTTTAATCTCCAGTTTTACTCTTCTTCGGCTCTTTTTTGGCCCATTCTCAGTAGGGTTTGAGAGAATACCCAGGCGTGACTCCCTGCTATAGCAACCACACCTCCCCAGGAAAGCCACAACAATCTCTTCGGGAGGAGCAAAGTCTTTCACAAGCTGGCAGCAAAAGTAAATCCTTCTTCAAGGAACAAGAAGGATTAGCAGGGAGCAGTGGGCTGCAGACTTAACCCTACCCCTCATTTCTTTAGAGCACCAGTCACTCAGAACCCTACTGTGATGTACAATTAAACAGAACCCAAAAAAATCCTGAATGACACAAGAGCAGGATTGTGTAAAGGTTTAATTCCACTTTAATACCTTTCCAAGTTCAGAACTCAAAGATAGCAATTTAACCCAAGAATCCCCATTCGAGCATGAAAAGTTGCTGCTTGTTTTACAAAAGTCCCAGCTATATTCTGCTCTAAATCATGCTCTCTTAGCCTGACCTTTAATAGATGAAATTTTTCTCTCCCAATCATCTCACACAGTTTGTCTTTATTGTCCTTTCACAAACTTTGTTCTTCTGATAAAGACAGAAGAGTCTTGCCAGAGACATGAAGCTTTGGTGAGAAACTCAGTAGAAAGGACCCCTGAAAAAGGAAAAGGAACACTAAAAAATCCCAACCTAACCCCCAAAACCCAGGCAACTAAAGATGTCTCCTGCAATGTCTAGGAATGGTAATTTATTCTTGTAATGTGGAATAACTCTTACTAGCATTATGTCAATTACTTACTATTAATATTACGATGGAAAATAAATATCCCTATTAATACAGGCTTTTTTGAAGACTCCAAACATCTGATTCATCTCTTTTAAGTTAATGAACAGAGGAGCCTAGTCATTCTAGTATGGATGATTACTATAGCTGCTCTATAAACTGAATTTTTAAGATTAGACACAGAACTACCAAAATCTCCTGGCTTCTGTAAGGCCAAATATGGCTGACAGAGTCCTAAGACTCAGCTATCAGCATCTGTGTTTGTATTCAGGCTTTAGGAAACTAGATGCTTTAAAGCCATACAAAGAGATTTATCAGTAAGCAGGGCCCTACAGCACGCCCAGACCCTCCTCCTGCCTTGAACGTCTGCACAGATTTTAAGTTATTCCAGCAGTCAAACATATATCACACAGGACACTTCCACATGTGTGAAAATGAAATCCCATTAGACACCAACAACATTATTAGGCATGCAAAGAGGATTATTCCCTTAAGCTCACTAGACTGAAAGGTTTGTCTAAACATTTTATTAACTTTTTCAGATTTTTTTTTAATTAAATGAAAAGTTGTAAGTAGGTCAAAGCTGGAAAATACTACTTAACTTTTGGTTATGTGTACGTATATATATCATACACACAAAGAGAAAAAATAGAGATGCCTGTTAGACAGAAAATGTACAAAATCCCCCCCATATCTTATCAACATAGCATTCCTTTCTTTCAGAGAGAAAATTTGTATGGCTTGAAATTGTTCTATAAAAGCACAGAAATGCCTCATGGTGTTGCTGAGGGTTCCATAGATGTTTCCAAAAATGAAGTGCTTTGTTGAATATCTAGTTGAAAAGAAATCCTGCTCTGACTGTCCTTTCTACAAAGTTGACAAAACACATTTTTTTTAAACACAATATTTGCTGAAATGCATGGAAGTTTGCTCACCAGGAGCTCTGAAGTTCTTGAGATCATCTGCTAAAGATAAAAAGGGAGGAGAAGCTGCGTCAGCTTTTGCGTCAAGTGAGTGAGATGCAGAACTCCTTAGGCAGCATCAGGAACAGGATTGGGTCCTCACTGAGAGGGAGGATGACTTTAAAAATGTTCAGCTCCACTGGCAGTTCAGTCCTCCCTCACAGAACCCCCAGCTTTGACATTCAAGTGTTGTTCACAGTATCTCAATTTGTTGTTGGAAGGAGAACGATTCCTTTTTTGGATCTCGCACCAACACACATCACAGTTTCACAGAACAGCTGCCCTGGGAGTGCTGTGAGGGCTGCAGTGAGATGCAGCAAACGCTCGTCCGTGCTGGTCCTGACGGACACGTCAGACTGTCGTGTACGGGCGCGGCTGACCCACACACTGCTCTTGTTCTTACTCCACTGACAATAGGCATTAAAATATTTAAGATCTGCTTCTAGCACTGCACCGAGCAGGCAGGAAATGTAGAAGCTTGAGTGTACAAGTTAATGAAATATGGTTGGGTGAACATAAGCTCTTCATTTAGACAATAACAGTTACCGCCGGAGTGTCTTTGTATCCGCTTTATGAAAGTCATAAACTCTCCAAAGAAAAGCGGAGCTGTTTGAGCTGCTGCACCCTCGCGGTCTTTGACTCCCTCTCACTACCTGCTGGCGCAGTTAGAAAGTATCAACTGCCTTTGAACAGATTAGGACCAAGTTAAAGTGTGACAACATCTTAAGCTTTCTCCACATGTAGCCAATGATTTCCAACTAAAGATGTTACCCTCATCACTTCTGCCACAATGATAAGAATCTATAGCCCGCTCACTTGAGGAGATAAAAGCAGTTTAGCTGGAAGTATAAAGTACTCCGACTTGCTAAGCTGAGTGATTGGCTGTCCCAACCAAGCTGAATTTTTTCCTCTACAAAGCACGAAATCCTTATCATTAGGGGCTTAAGCTGCTTTTTATTTTGAGACAAAAAGAATACTGTTTATTGGCATCCAACTCAAACCAGCTGTAAACAGTTGCTTTGATGAAGAAGCAGCTACAACTTCAGGGTGCCTGAAGGCACAAACCTACCAAGTGTCAATCATTAAAGGAAGAATGTAAGGTGTATATAGGGTCAAAAGAAGGCCAAGGGACATTTACGACCTCAGGGATCCTGGAGAGCTTGCTTTGCCTTTAGAACCAGAAGAAGAATTGAAGCTATTCTGCTGTATGACCTCTATCTCCTGTGGCAGCTCTGGGCTCAGCTCAGCCCTGAGTTTACCCACGGGAGCAGCAGACCTGTAGTGTAAGGCTTTCCTTTCCAACATGACTATGGGAGCCACATGGTGAACTTTGATTTGACAGGGCCTGAACAGCTCCAGGATGCTGTACCTCATGTCACACCCAGGGCTCATGCAGAAGGCTCTGGCAGCAGGAATCCTGCTGCTGCCTATAGACATTTGAATCACTGATGTGAAGGTCATTTTAATTCTTCTTGTAACTTACTTCTTTCACCAAGAAATACTTTACTGGATGCAACAACTATTTAAATAAGAGATGCCCCATGAACAATTTAGGTGTCACAGCCAGACTGACATTGACCCTTACAGAGTTAAATGCCAGCTGCTCTGGGCAGCCCAGAAGGATGGGCTGGCATCTGCTGCTGGCCCTCCATCCACCCTCCCTCTTCCTCCTTGACCTCTGCCTGGTGTCTGTCAACTGTTCTATACTTCCTCCCACTTCCCATCCCTGGCACAGCATGAAGTGGCAGCACGAAGGGTTTCAGCACAGAATGGTGGTGCTGGCTGGTGGGGTATGGGGTTCCTGCTCCTTCAGAAGACCAGAGCAACTTTTCAGTGGGAATTCAAATGCTGAGTGAACTCAGCTACCAGGTGGACCAGGCAAACCATATCTCAGTCATGCCACATGAGCTGGAATATTTTGTAGGAATGCTTTATTCCTGTAGAAGGCCCTGGTGCTACCAGAGATGTGGGTCCTCTAGGCACAGGCTCAGCAGCTCCTCCTCCTCCCAAGGCTGACAAGATACACACCAGCATTACCAGTTTTTCAGGCAGAAATAGGGCACATGTCCCTGCCCACATTCTCACAGACACGACAAACAGACACTCTGGTTCAGGGGGATTCAGTTCAAAATTGCCACCCAGGCTTGGAGCCCTCTCCTGAGCTCCTGCCAACCTGGCAGTCTCTCCCTGGCCATACTGGCACCCCCTGCCCTGTCCTCCCACTGCCCACTGGCACAGCCACACCGGGAGACAGGCTGTCTGCACTGCTGCTCCCCCACCTCTTCACCCTCCACATCCTCAGTAAAATCCCTGGCCTTGCTGTCCCTGCCTGGCTTCAGCTCCCAAGGTCCATGCAGTGCAGGGGTTCCTTCCAGGTATCCCAACATGACTGGAACTGCAAGCATTATTTTGGGCTCACATGGCAGGCAAAAGGCAGTAGAATGTTTGTGATGCTGTTAGATTATACAACATTACACACATAATACAAAAAAAGAAAAAGTCTTTGCAATTTATTCTGTTAAGAAATTTTCCTGCATAAAACCTCATAAAATTTTTTTTAAAAAGACAGTGGTTCATCTTTATTGTCACACTGATATCTTTATAAACTTACTCTAGTGATCTACAGGAAAAGCAAACCAGACAGCTCTGTATTTATGGGCATATTTTAAAAGCCTCTTATATTTAACAACTGCATTTAGCTGTGTTAACTGCGAGTTGCAGTAATAAAGGCTCTGCACACTTCGATGCTAAATTAAAAAAAGTTCTGCTGTTCAATAATACATAGATGCCAGTTTTTTTCATTACTCTTTAATATCATTTCCATTTAGTTTATAAATAATTGTAGCTAGCTAATGAAACGAAATAAAACCTGCCTCCAACCCATTCCCTAGAGCAAACTAAACTCCTCTTTTTAAAGCTTCTTAATCACCGCCCAGTTCTTAGAAAATTAGCATAGTAATGGGCTTTAAATTGAGCCTCTTTGTTTTTTAATTAAGCTCCCAGCAGGTAAAAATAAAACAGATTATTGAAGAATATGCCAACACTAATAGCCTGCAACTCTTTTGACAATTAAAAAGATCCCATGTTAACCCTTTTAAGGAATTCTGCATGCTAATTAGTCACTCTGAGGCCCAAATCCATCAATATTCCATCCAGACACCTTGTAAGGTTGGGATGGCAGAGCTGGCCTGTGTCCACCTGCCCCACTGCCCACAGAAGGTGAGGCACAAACCCTCAGTGGTGGCCAGAGTGTGGGTGGCTGCATGCCAGGGCAGGATGGCATTGGCACAGGTGGAGCTGCCACCACCCTGCACTGGCTGGTGCCCACTGAGCTCCCAGACCGGGCAGAGCTGCAGTCCAGGGCCTCCCAGTGCCCTGCAACTCACCCTGTGCCCAAAAACCCCTCTCCAAACCCTTTAACTTCAGCACTCCCTGTTTGGCAATGCCTCCTTGGAGCCCATGCCACGTTTTGTACAACAAAAGGAATGGAGTGCCAACGGAGCAGTCCCAGCCCTGGGGCTGGTTCCGAGTGTCCACAGCAGCACCAGTGCCCCAAACATGCCAGACACACGATGACCCTGTTTTCCTTAGTAACATCAAGCTGCCCCAGAGGCAAAGGTAAATCTGGAGTAGAACAAAGGGGTTAAGAAAGAGCAACACTGGAGCCATGTCACGGACAGCAGTGATTCTCTGGGAAAATCTGCTAGACACTGCTGGCAGCCTAGAAACAGGAATAGCACCGAGCTTCCCTGGCAGTTCTCTGTCAAATACTTGGAAAGCTCTGTCTGAGTCCCATTCTTAATCTTCAGTGGCTGTTCTGAGCATCAGTGCAAAGTGCTGGCTGCCCTCCACTCGCATCCAGCCAGGATGATGAATTCCCCTGGTTGGGAGTACTGTGTCCATCCAGAAATGAAATCAGCAACATGAAAAGCCCATTCATTTCCACAGACACTGATCACTCTGCATCCTCCAGAAACTCCCTACAAATGGAGCCAAATGCTCTGGTGTACCCAGTAAGGCCCTGCCAGGTCCTGGAAGCTGCAGGAACTGCTGTGAGTTGCTGCTTTATATTACACCTTAAAGCGTGAGGGTCATCAAGATGGAGTTAAGGACCCACAGAGAATGGGATCAGATTTAAGGGCCAACTCCAGCCATGAACATATGTTGTCTTCTCTGAAGCATTCAGGAGTTTCTAATATGTACTAACATTGCATTTTCAAAGATAAATGACATTTCTTGTGCCTCTTAAGTGATACCAGACAATTCAGAGAAGGAAGGATGCACTTTGCTCATAATGAATAGAAATTCATTAGGCAAAGATCTGCCCTCTGTGTAGGGACAGGCCTTACCACTTCACTGGGCACCAGTGAATCAGGGCACCAGTGAATTGCCAACAGAATCATTCAAAACAATGTCAATCAATCACAACTGAATTCACTTCCCCTGAGCTACACTGCAACAGATCCCAGACAATGTACAGCAGAACTGGAGAGGCTGGACTGCAAGATGGTGATCATGACCTGGAGTTTCTCAGGTGGGATCCTTGGTCCCACAGTCCCCCCACCCCACTCCAACTCCCACTGGGCCTAAAAGACAGACAGCTAATGTGTACACAGATGCTAATTCCTCCTGGGACAATTTCAATTACGAGAACCTCTCCAGAAATCTATTTTCTTTAAAGCAAAAAAGCCACAGTGTTGAGAGTAAGCTTGTAGTTTTTCTATCACAACTGGTTGAGAACAGCTGGAGAGGCAATATCGGGTACAAACTTCTCTATCCTTATTCTTGAGGCTTGTCAGCTGTTGGTGGGGCTGCAGGGTGGCTGCAGAAGAGCAGCAACTTGTGAGTGACGCGTTTCCCAAACTCCCAAGAACTGACTTTAGAGAATGTAGAATCCCCTGCAGCGAACAACTGAACTCCCACCATTTCATGCTGAAAACTTCTCAGCAAACTGAGGAAAACAATTCCCTATGCCTACAATATTTATACAACAGATTGCAAGCTGGAAAGCATGCTTATATACGTGGTACATTACATACCTCATGCCATGTCACACGAAACAAGCCATTCTATGAAACTGTGCTGGCATAACCATTTTGGAAACATGCATTCACCCTGAAGTGTCTCAAGAACACAGAATGGTGTATTTAAAAATGCTTCTGCCTTTTTTGAGGGTTTTTATCAGGCCCAGAGACATTCATTACTATGTAAGTAACTCCTCCTCTACCACAGAATCAGTCAAAGTGGGAGAACCTTTTTTCCATGTCTAATCCTGACTGGGTTTCAGCTGTGGCTACAGATGGAGCTACAATGAACCCACCATCTTCTGCTCTGTGTGCACAGGCTGTTATCTCCACCAGCATCTCACCTTTAGCAACTGTGATCCAAGGCAACCTTTTACTATTACTGCAGCAGTAAATGCAGTTTTTCATGTAATTCTCAGAGCAGCATGTTCTACATCAGTAATTGGTACGCATCAGAAAATCTAACCTCTCTGCTGTGTTGGGTTTATTATAATGGCCATCCCTATAGAGATGTACAATTTTATATGAACCTTACATGAACCTAGCATTCATATTGCCAGGCCACTGGCCAGCAACACCTTTCAATGGGCAGTGCAGCTGTCCAAACAGTGCCTGGTGTACCTGAGCAGCATAGAGGTACTTGTTTACTCTCTTCCAAAATACACAGAAACAATTCTTCTGGATTTCATCACCATCCCTTGTTTTATGCTTTATATTCAACCTCTCAGGAAATCAGAGGAAGGTATTATTTCCTAACAAAAATATCTGTCATCTGATTGCAGCTAGCCTCAGTCTCCCTCTGCACCCCAAACGTAGGCTTTGGCTTAATGTCTCCTTGGCAGGAGTGTGTTTTATACTGGCACAGTGGGATGTGGCTTCTTTTTGATAAATATCCAACCATTGCTTGTTGAAAGCTCCAGTGACAAAACTGCTTTCACCCACCCGGTGAGGACAATCACACTCCCAGGGGCCTGGGGGCCTTTCAGAGCAGTTTCCAGGTGAGTGCCTGCTGCAGCCATTGGCACTCTGCATACAGGTAGCAGGTGAGAGAAATCCTGCACCTTCAGCAGCTCCAGCTCATGCTTTCTTACCAAGAAATAAACGTAACTTGACAGCAACAAGGAAAGGAACGGGTCAGGTGCCATTTCTTTTGGTCAGGAAGGCACTGTCTCATGGCTGTACACTATGAAAACCTGTGTTTGCTAATGCAAATGACTAAATCTTACCATTGACTAAATTTATGAGCTTTATTGAAATCTGATGCTTTCACACGAGTAAATCGTTACAATCAAAATACTTTGTCACAAGAATGCTAAGCACGAACCCAATCAGTCCCTCCCCTCATCCATGCTCTTTACAACACATATTTAAGTGAGATAGATGACAGGTGGGTTGAACCACTGGGTTGCAGTCTCATTGGGGAAATATACTCCAACTCTTATTTTCAAATTCTGTCAGAACTGGGAGAAAACAGCGCAGGTTTGGTAGTTCCTAGCACTGTAGAAAGCAGCAGTTTCCAAACACAAGGCTCTGGATAGATGTTGAATTACCAAGACTGTGTGCAAGAGTCACCTGTAATAAATTCCCAGACTGGTCAAGAAAAGTTCACGTCTCTTTGTGATAAGTACAGGAGGAGCTGCCCCAGCTCCTCCTCCAGCTGCCAAATGGCAGAAACCACACAGGACAGAAGCAGCTGGTGCTGAGCACCAAGACCAGAGGTGTCATTTACTCCTGTGGTTTCTTCTGCTCTCCGCATGTTCCTCACAGAACACGCCGGCCACAACTATCCCAGAATTCCAATAATGAGCCCTTGGATAAGGGCAAACGGTGGCAAAGCTTCAGGCACCGATCACTTCAACTGAATCCAACTCTGAGAAAACCAATTACCCCTAAAGCTGTCATTTTGTCATATTGTGACCATTTCTGCCACCCAAATCACACATGCCACATCCTCCAAGTCCACCCTCTACCTGACCCCCATCAGCCCTTAGAATTCCAGCAGTTTTTGTGATTCCCAATAAAAAGACAAACTCTGGACAGTTTTGTGCATAAGGCAGACTTCTACCTGGCAGTAACTCAGCAAAAAATTCTGTAAATCTGAAGATCATTAAATTAAAAGTAGTGAAATATGTCTCCTGTGCTCAAGACATTGTCTTCAAATTTTCACTCATATATTTTAAGCAATATTTTCCAATTTAATTTTTGTCTATTTTAAATAATATGAAAGTGAGAGAATCTACCATGAATATTTTATTATTTGATATTATGCAAATTAGAGAAGTTCAGACTTAACCATAAGCTCTCAGCCCCCAGAGGACTGCTCCCATGACTTCCTACTGACTGAACAATGACCCTCAGCATTCTTCTGCTCTGGAGGAGCTCGGTGCAGTTCTTGACTCGACCCTGTAGGGGTAGAGTGACTGAGATAGGTTGGGACTTTAGGAACCAGACTGGAGAGCAGAGCTCCTCTGGCTGCTGATGGAATCATAATTGTTTTTAAAAACTTTCCAGTGTAAGTGACACACAGCAAAGAGACAGAAACACTATTTGTATGATTCCCACTCTCTGAAGCAGCGATTTTGATCGGGGTCATAGCACTGTAGTGAATTACTTTAGCAATTCAACCACTCATCTCACAAATAGTAGGGAAATCCACAATTAAAGGCCAATTGAAGTGCTCAACTCCAAGTCTTCCAACTTGTCTGTTCCTCCCCTGCAATGCAAGAACACAAATCTGAGCAGCACCTAAGTGCAAGCACAGCCCTGCAGTAACCATCAGCCTCCTGATCCAAAAACTAAAGGAAACAAAAAGGTATTTCTTAGGGAACTCTCAAAATGATCATTACTTAGAGCACACAGTTTATTTGCAACTACCAAACACTCCAGGCTGGATGAATCTCCAAGCTCTTCTTTTTCTTACCCTCCAGAATTAGAATTATGATATGCTTAATTTAAACCATATTTCTCCAATCTCTAAGGGCTTTAACAGAGCTGGAAAGCTTGTCATCCTGTAGAAAATGATTTTATGTCATTTTTCTACCAAAAATTCACAAGCACTAATAAGTAAACTGAAAAACTAAGTTACAAATGCATTTGTACATTCTTTACCCATTCTTCACATACATTCTTCCTTTCACCTCTATTTTCCTGAGCCCATGGCAGACTTTCTAACAGCATGTTGCACTATAGCAAGATGCATTTGCTACAGGTATGTAACTTAAAATTGTTTGTAAGAAACATCCTAAACATGTTCCTTGCTGTAAATGTGACATCTTTACAGCATATGCTTAGTAAATGAAAGCCCTGGGAAAAGGAGGAAAGTCAGGATACCTCCCATATAACTGATTGTAAATTCTTGGGCACCAGGTTTATATTCTTAATAACCTACTAGTTAGACTTAGTGTGTCTGTTCCATCTAAGTCAATTTAAATGAGGTGTACCAGATACAGTACATAAAGTGTTTCATACTTGTGGAGATATGTTTAAGTATTGTTTCTTTAGGAAAATCTAATAGCTAGTTCCAGTTAATCACTGTCAGATGTTCTACATGCTGCAAGTGGTAACTTCCTTGTCACAAACTGCTTTTAATCAGGAATCTCCAGCATATCTTGCATACATCTCAGACTGACTTTTGTGATACACTGAAAAGTTTTTATAGCATTTAGGTTTTGGTCATGTTACCCTGGTTTACTCTTTGGTTTACTGGGTGCCTAGGGAAAAACCCCATAAGATAACTTCTTCTTTCCCTGGAAAAGGCCATGAATTCCATGGGGTTTCATAAAAATTAAACCACAAACGCAACCCCTCCGCCTTCCCCTCCCACCAGCGCTCACCACACGCACTTGGAGCCAGGGTTAATGCAAGCAGTGCTGTGAAAGCAGTGCCAAGCCCAGCTCTGGCCCAGGGCAGCGTTCCTGCTCCCCCCAGGCCCAGTGTTTGTAAACACACCTCGGCTGAGAGCATGTGGCCAGAGCGCTGATAATAAGAGCCTTCAAACTATGTTCTTTAACTTCTCTGACTCTTAAAAAGGCAATCAAAGCCACCCCACAATGTGTGATTAAATATACGCAGGGGATAATCTCGCCTCCAAAAAGCTGGAGAAAAGGTGGTGTCGAGACTGGTTTGAAGTGGCCTCCTTAATAGAAAAGGACGGTCCCTTTCTGTGTACATCATGATTTGCTTTGGGATTTCTGTTGTGCCCCGTAAGCCTACAGGATATTACAGCAGCTTTTGTGTCGCTGGTGACCCAGCTGTTCATTATTGAAAAATTCCACTGCTTGATGCTAAGGGCAGGAAGGCTGACCCCTCATCTTATGGACGTTACTATCTTTCAAAAGATACAGGATTAAAGGGCCGAGTAAAATCTGGAGGAAAGCTATGTCTGGTTTTCTGTGTTTTCATTGTCTTTCGCTATATTGGCCCAGAGAGGGATGTTTGTACAGGATTTAATTAGTTGGAATCAGGCTGAGATTATTGTTGAGACTATTTACTCAGCAAATCTCCAGTCTGAGCTGGAGCTTGAAATGAGTCTGAATAAGAAAATCGAGGAGTGCTCAGTCTTACTGCTCATATTCTGTAGTGAGTAGCAAGACGTAGACATAAAGGGTCTGATCATGTGAGGTGCTGAATGCCCTTTATTCCCACTGGGATCAATAAAGTGTGGGGGAAACTATCATTATATCACATGATTGAGCCTTAATTAGCTATAAATAGCAAGCGAGAAGATCACAGAGGCCCCCAAGGTTTAAGAAGAACTTTTCCTGCATTCTCTTGGGGAGCTACAGCACTAGTGCACGATGCAGCACAGGAAGCAAAAAAAGGCATGTTGCTATCACTCCTGCAGTTGTGGGGTTCCATTATTCCATACAGATCAAATTTTTGTAATAGAAGAGGTTAGGAATAGACTTTTTTTAACATATTTATTTTTTAAATTAAAGCATTGAGATTTGGACATTAGACTTGACCCATCAGCTTCAGTGGCAAAGAAGACATTGCATCTGCTAGATACAAGTAGCTAGAAGAGACACGAATATGGAGAAAGCAAGGAATACTATTCTGTAGCAGGACATGATGTCTCTGGGAACACGGCGCATTTGCTGCCTCCCCGGTCTGGGGAGGGAGGGAGGAGATTCTGTCAAGAGATTCCCAGGGATTCACATCCTAAATTCTTTAGTAATTCCAGGCCCTGAGCTCTCTGCATTTCAAGGGGAGGGCAGTCAATCTTAGGGAAGGTTTGTAAAGGTCAATAAGCTGCTGTTCGTACTTTTTACAATAACAGAGGTGCTTCAGCCCTATGTGCAAACACAGCAATATGGACCAGGATACTTCTGGAGCTCTAGAGGGTGCAGAAGTGGCTTCTCCATCCACTTTTCCAGTAGTACTTCTCTGCAGTGCTCAGGTGGGAACCACAGCAACACAGAGTTCCTGGGCTCCATTTCCTTGTAGGAGGACCTCTACCAAAATCATGAATAGCTGCTTGCAGACACAAGCAGTCACTGTCCAGTGATTAGAGGAGACACTGAGATTACTGAGAAAAGAAAAATGTGCGGGGTCAGTTCCCCTTACACAGGCATAATACTCATCAAAAAATTACCCCTTGTGATTTACTAGGCTTGAAATCTTGATGATGACCCAGAGCTTGCTGCCAGGACCTCAGTTTGAACACTAAACCAGCCCAACAGTATTATTGCAACAACATCCCATGGCTAGCTGAGAGTGCACAGAAAGCAGACAATTCTTGCCAGGCAGAGGATGTTGCTGGGGTTGCACTGGTTACTATGGCACGGACCTGGTGCTGCCGGCCAGGGGCCGGGGGCTCTCCAGGCACGATGGGCTGCAGATGTTACCATTCACAGAGCTGCCCTCTGAGAAGGGGTAAAGCCCTTCCCGCAGGCCAGAGGCCCCTTGTTGCCTGGCGGCACTATTTCAGTTCAAATAATATTGTTTTAAACTTTCCAGACTGAAGAGTAAGAAATACAGAGAGAGCAAACACAGAACCACAGCGGATCCTCACCACGTCAGACACCAGTGACTGCCTGCTCCAAAAGACAAAAGCAGGCTCTGACCCAGCCTCAGAGAAGGAGGCAGCAGGCATACTGAACATCTCCTCAGCCCCTGGAAAATTCAAATCGAGCAAGGAACTATGAGAAAATTCAGTGCTGCTCTTAGGTCCCACATCTGACTTTTTACCAGTTTTGAGCAAACTCTTGGCATTGGCTCAAAAGGCTTTTTGTGAGCAAGCATGTTGTCAGCATTTTTTCTTTAAAGACATATAACCTAAAGTAAAAGAATAAAGGCAGACTGAGATTTATGCTGCAGCTTTCTTTCGCCCCCCTCGTCTCCTCCTTTGGCAAGTTACTGATGTTGCTGTATCAGTCAGCTCTGCAAGCTGTGGGCATGTGACTTCAAAGGAAAGAGGACAGGATGGACCTTTCCAGCCCCAGGGGTGTGGATCCTGCAGCTGAGCAAGGCAGAAAGGCATCTTATCTGTAGCTGCTGTGTAGCACTGGGAACTTCCCCAGACCCTTGCCAACTGTTCTCAACATGCCTGACGGATAACAGGGCCTAAGGAAATTATTGCCATGTTTATATTACATGGTTATATTATCTGCTTGCAGAAACCACAGCCCCCTTGTGCACTCAGACTCTTTCCCCTAAAGAAAGGAAGAGAATTTGAAGAGAATAGTCTGAATAACAGTGAGATGCAGCACACAATGAACACAAAAATTGCTTTCAAATATTTTGCTGGCGATCCTGTACAAAACAGCAAGCCTGCATTCCTCTTGGAATGCACTGTGAGCTTTCGTAAACAAGGATTTTTCTGAAAGTTCAGATTTTATAAAATTCAGAACATGGAGGAAGAGCTGCCCAGCTCAGCTCCCAGCTGGTGCTTGAGAGGCCTGATCCAGCTCTGCAGCCAGGGGGATCAGGCTGTGGGAGGGAGATGGTGGGGCTGAGCTCTGTGAGTGCCGAACAGAGATCATGTCCTGTAAAGTGGGAAAACTGTTCATCTCCTCCAAGAGGAAAATTGTATCTACTCACTGAATTATTGAGAAATTAACCAGGAAGGTCTCTTAGTTTTTTTTTAAGTAAAGGAAAAAAAAACTTGATAATTTTAAACAAGGAAAGGCTCTGTGAGGACTGGCTCATTTAAAACAGCCACGCCACAGAGGCTTGGGTAGGTCCAAGCTTCAGTGAAACTCAAACCCTTCTGTTTTAAACCTCCAAAGCACAAAGGCAGGAACAGCACAGCCCGTGAGCATGTCTGCAGCACAGGCACTGGCTGGGCACAGCACCCTGCAAAATGACCATTGACCTGAGAGCAGGTTTGGGGCTGGAATGCCTGGGGGACCTGGGGTTTTGGTGTGCTTTGGCAGACACAGGTAGATCATGGACAAATCATTTGCATCCTTTACTAGTGATGTAAACAAACATATGACTGAGCATTTGTGGAGCACCATAGCTCCAACTCCAGCCACAGGCCAACAGGCATCAGACCTTCATAGCCCCTCAGACAGTCAAACCAACCTACAGCGCCAACAACTTCAGGACCCCTGCCAGCTTTGGGACCTCCTGCCCTGGCCAGCCAGGCTCCTTGTGCACATGCCAGTGCTGAGGACCGGGGCTGTGGGGTGGAGGAAAGACAGCGTGGGCAGCTGAGGGGCAGGGTGTCCCTGCACAGCACCAACCCCTGGTTTGGCACAGCACCCACCCAGGACCGCAGCACTGTTGGCAAGGATGCAGCAGCTCGGCTGTGGAGGGGATTCCACTCAGGCTGCAAATTCAGAGCTGTGGCTGTGTGGTTATCCATGAGATAACCAGAAAAGCATTGCAGTGAATATTCATTTGTCGGGCTTTGCAGCCACACTCACTCCTTTGTTGAGCCACAGGAACAGCTAAATGCCAGCGGAAGGTGTCTGGCTGCCAGTGCCACGCTCTGTCCATCACAGCCCGGGTGCCCCGCTCAGCCAGGCAGCCACACAGCACACCACGAACCAAATCTGTGAAAGCCCTTCCCCCTCTTTTTTCCCCCTCTCTCTTCTCTTTCTCCTTCTCTTCACAAAGGGCAAATGGATGGTTAAAAAGCCCTGATCTGATAGCTCTGTCTAGGCTGCACCTTGAGAGAATGGACGTTTGAGCTGCTGACAGCCTATTTCCCTATCGGTTCATCCTCCCATGGAGAGTGACCAGGGCCAACACTTTTGATGATTTATAAAGAAAACTGTTTTCACAGACACAACATGAAAGACACAAGCTCTAGATTACCACCAAGATTATCATGCAAAAATGTATTTGAATTTCTGATCAGCAGGAGGCTTCAAAGGGCCCAGGCGCAGATTAGCAGGTGTTACGTTGAAAAAGGAGAGAGAGCTTTTGTGCTACAAAGTTGCATGAGTAAAACAAATATGTCTTTCACTTTGAAGAGCTGGGGAGGAATTTGTGGCCATTGCCATGGAAACTCAATAGGCCTTACACTGCAAAGCCAGATTTTGGAGACAGAACTGTTCTTATGTCTGTATGCTGCTGAATACGTGTCTTTATCAGAAGGCTGGTGGGCAAAGTGAAATGACAATGTGACATCATTATGACACCTTTGTTTGGTTCAGCTGAATTTCCATTATCTGGAAAAGGAAAGAGCACGGCAGGCACTTCCTTTCAACAATGGATCCCCTGAAACCACATTAATTTGGAGAAAGAATATATAGTTCCAGAGGACCTTGATTATCATTAACATCTAGCTACATTTTCTGAGCCGATACAGTCCCACCCAAAATTGCATAGGGTCAGTCTTTGGCTATACATTTTGAAATTCTTTTTCCACTTCTTTTTTCATTCTTCTGGTGTCTGCATCATAATTGAATGGCATTCAGGTGAAGCACAAGGCCCTGACTAGACAGCAGTGACCTTAACCAAACCAAAGCATCCTGGAGAGCACACTGCCACTGTTCTCAACACCCTCGGTCCCCTTGTTTGAGCTGTGACAAGCCCACCTCCTCAGACCCTCCAAACGGTGCCGTGGTCCATGGCTGGCCATGGGGACAGGTGGTTCCATGGCCCCCACAGAGGTGCCCTCACGCACCCAGCCCCAGTGGCCATGAGCAGCTGACACATCCCCAAAAGGATGGGGACAAGTCCTCCTCAGGGTAGCAGGGAACAGGAGGAAAGGGCAGGGCAGCAAAGGCAGCAGACAATGGAAAAGGCCCTCTGCAAGGGGCAGCAGGACTGCAGGCTCTGGAGCTGCTCCTGCCCACGTGTGTCTGCCTTTGGCTGCCCCGTGTATCTGGCCCTGGTTAGAGGTATTGTTTTATAAACAGAACACATCCACAATTAACCAGTTAGTCCACCACTAACTCATCACCATCAGCACAGTTAAATCACACAATTAATTAACTGATGCCAGGATATTATGCTGAAAGGCCACAATATCTCCCTGCTTCCTCCACAGTAGGGCTGTGGCTTCTCTGGCAGCATGGTGGGGGCAATGATGGGGCTCTACTCACAAACCACTGTTGTGGGGGCACAGACCCCAACTGCCACAGCCACCAGTCGGGGCACGTGGGGCCTCCATCACCAGAGGGCACCCAGCCGAGGCCCTACAACCACAGGAGGTCCCTTCATGCCTGCTGGAAAACAAGGAGGCAGTGAAGGCAGAGGCTTCCCCCAGGGCAGAGCATCCTGTCTCCAGGCACCTCTCTGAAGGTATTCAAGATGCTGTGCGATCCTCCCAGAGGACATTTTACCTCACAGGTTCCTGAGGGACTTCAGGGCTTTTAGGGGACTTGGGGGGGGGCTGAGGGCAATAATTCTTAGCATTGCTCCAGTTACATCTGGCCTTCCTAGAAAACCCTGGACAGAGGGATCCTGGCACTGCATCAGGCATGGAGCCAGCTCAGAGAGCCCTGCTCACACTTGGCAATGCTGCTTTCCTCACTCTCACACAGGAGTGTCAGAAGATACTTCTTGGATGCACTGAGTTTTGGTTAGTCTGTTCCTGTTGAAAATCTGAATTGTTATTTTAAAAAAATAATCAACTGGCACCTGAGTGAGCTTTATACAACACCTTAAAAGGCTCTGCTGCATTAAATAAGAACATATTCTGTGAGAGGCAAAGCAGCAGCACTGTCCAGACATTAGCTATCAACCACCTGAGAAAAAACCCGAGTGTAACAATAGCCACTGTGAGTGCTTGAAACCCAGTATACTTGCTAGAACATGTACTCCCTGTCTTAGATCTCATTTTTAACTTCCACAACTCCTTGCATAAGAATACCGACTTCCTCTCCAACCCGCCCCACCTTCACTGGCTTCATTCATGTTTGCAAGAATGCATTTTGCCCGGAGAAATCTGGCAGAAAACGAAAGTGCTGTCCTTCTCTCCTTGCTGGCTACTTATGAAAAGACTTACAGTATTAAAAGCTAAAGAACTGGTTCCACAGAATTCCAGAGAGATAAACACACAATTTGATGCAGATACTGCCTGAATTTCAGCGCCATTTCCATTCAGCTAAGAGGGAGCAAAAACTTTTGGTTTTCATCACTAACTAGTCACATGCCTGGATACACAAAGCAGAAGGCAAATAACACTTGCATGTGAAAAAAGAAGTATGCTTTAAAATAATCATCCTTGAAGCATACTTCATACAGGCCAAGCACTTCTAAACTAATTAGTTACACCCATGTATTTTTTGAAAGCTAGGAAGGGAACATTTAGATCTTCCTCCGCACCATGGGTTTATGAAAAACTACTCCTTCAAGTGTAAGCATACAAGAAATATGCAAACACATAATTTATCTAAATGAAGTAAAAAATGCAGTCCTTACATTTATAGCCTGTTTACATTTCTAGTTAAAAATATTTAAGTTAATATTTAATTCCAATATATATATGACACAATAAATATAATCAAACCAAACCAAATTAATATAAATTCAATGTATGAGTTTTAAATGCCCAAACATTATTCTGAATGAAGAAAGAAATTTTATGATAGAGACCTAGAAGTTGAGGGAATAACTTACAGTCAAATGCCAAAGTTTCACGCTGTCAGTTATGTAAAACAGGATAAGACAAGGCAGCTGAATTTGTAACTCACAAAACCCTGACAAGTGTGGTCAACCTCCTGAAAGCAATAATTTATTATCAGAAATGTCACGCCTACACAATAGCCTTATTGTTGATTCATTAGGTAATTTCCCTTGAAGACCAGCTGTTTCTAGTGTGGTGGGATGAATAATGAGAAAGATATTTAATGTTCAGGGTACAAATGACAGACATAAGGAGGTTCTAACACCACCAGTGTCCCACCGCCTACGGCACCAGTTCTGTTCCAGGGGGTAAAGGTCCTACGCCTCCCACTCGCACAGAAAACCTCCCAGGTGTCAGATATGCTCAGAGGGCAGGTTGCTGTGCAATACCTTCAATAGAATCAGGAGACCCATGTGATATGGCCAAGCAGGCCTTGGGCTCATTGTCACCTTCTATTTCCATTGACATGCCCCAGGGGTAGATACTTTCTCCTCCCAGCAGACTCAATTTATTTCCAGGTGCTCCTGTGAATGTCTCACCACCAGTGCAGCTTGCAAAGGACAGTCCCCAAGGCTGTGCTCCAGGCAAGCTTTTATCCTATTTTGCAGAAGTGCCTCTTTTTTAACCTTAAGCCAAGTACTATCTAGATAATAATTATTAAACTGTAATTTACTACAGCTAGTAGTACTATCTGCTAGTTGTTTGGTTTATTTTTTTTAATTTTACACAAATACATTATTTGTCCCTCAAATGATCCCTCTGAGGGCTACATCTCCATCATGTTAAGTAACACTGCAATTAAAGTGAGTTAAATTCACCAATAAGCAGACAAGCACCATGTGCTGTATGGCCAGTGTTCATTATGCTCAGTAAATTAATGCCAACAGTTTGTCACTGCTTCTCCTGCTACAGCCACCCCAACTGCAAGAACCAGGGAAAAAAAAAAAAAAAAAAGGAAAACTTGTCTAAAGTCTGCAATTGGTCAGCCCTTTAACAAGATCCTGAAATACAAAAATCAGGTGGAACCATTTCCGCAGCAGCAGCGAGGGGAACCGCCCTGGCTCTGGTTGTGTTTCTGGACACTGCAGCAGGATGGAGCCTGACCATGGACACTGCAGCAGGATGGAGCCTGACCATGGACACTGCAGCAGGATGGAGCCTGGCCATGGACACTGCAGCAGGATGGAGCCTGACCATGGACACTGCAGCAGGATGGAGCCTGACCATGGACACTGCAGCAGGATGGAGCCTGACCACGGACACGCTGGCAGCCGCCTCCACAGCCGAGTCAGGGAACCCAACAAGGTGCTGACACAAGGCTCAAAATTTTCACTAAAATTTCAATAAAAAGAAAGATAACCCACTCTACCTTGCCTAGTGATAGCTTAACCTTTGAGATGATGGAAGGACAATTCAAGTCCTAAAGACCTGTCACTTGCAAGTGTCCCTATTCCTGCTACATTTTCCTTTAAGGTGCAATTATCTCAACACTTTCCATTAGACATGGCTTTAGGAAAAACAATAGAAATGCCAGACATTATTCCTTTAACATTTCTTTCTGAGGCCAGATGCACCAACATGGCACATCAAACATGATTGTTTTTCAGTGACAGCGCTGTATAAGGTAAATAATTTAGTAAACATCTTCCTCTCAACTCTTACTTGTGCTGTGGCTGAGTTCAAAATCTAGTTATTGCCTTTTCTACCTATGGGGGGGAGTCCTGGATTTACAGTTAATCAGATCTGCTGACTTTGTGACTTCTGTCTGCATTTTAGTACTGCACCATTGCTGAGTAACTTCATATCCTCCGACACCAAAGGAGGTGTTCTCCATTACCACAACCACACTGTAGTAATTCTGTTCCCCTAAATGCTTTAATTGAATGTAAAACAGAGTATTTTTATTATTACAAGAAATTATTTGTGAAGACTTTTTTCCCCTCACACAGAGGAACACCAGCCCTTAGCGCAAGCTCCCCACACTGAGCTCTGTGTCTCACCCCACAGAAAGGTGCCCATTGCTTTGGCTGTTCTGGCCTCACTTGGCAAGCTTGAAACCTTCCTCCAAATTTTAAGTGTGGTTTCCAAGATCCCTAAAATATTGGCATAAATCATGGCCTGATGCTGTTCTCTATAGCAGGGTTTTAAATTTGAAGCCACTATTTGTCTAAATATAAACAGAGCTGAGAGAACTGATTGGGATTAATATTGCTAGAACCTTGCCCTTGTATTCCCTTCAGTCTGCCTCTTTAAAACAAGGATATAGATCCCCATTTCCTTAAGTCACAGGGGAAAATCACAGGTACTCATGAGAGGGTGTCACTGTGGCTCCAGGTGTGCTCCTGGGGCTCACATATTCCACACCCTCCTGTCCAGGGAGGATGGGAACACAGTCCTCCAAAACATCCTGCAGCCAGTGCTGCAGCCACTGGCCATTCTCATCTCAGTAGAATCTCACTGCAATTAGGATTTAATCGTGTGCTTCTTTCTATCAGAGAAAGGCACTTTTGATCACCACAAATCCAACCAGAGGAACCTGTTTGCCCTTCCAAGATGCCTCCCACAGCAGAAGCATCCCTTCCATCTTGGTGCAAGTCTTCTCTCCACGAATGACAGAGCACACTGCATTAGGATCTGTACACATTAGGAACCACCAAGAGCTGAAGAACCCCTCCCTGGTCACTTGGCTCAGCAGTCCTACAGAGACACAAGCCATGCCACTGAGTGCTGTGAGACCTCACCACGTTTGAAGAAGGGGATTGGACCCCCTTTCCTGTTTTTTTGCCTATTGGACTTTCAAGTCCAAACCTGGAGATGTGCTCAGTGTGATATCTCCACACGGAAATTTATAAACCGTGCCCCAGAACAGAGTTCTGCCAGGAGAAGAGGTTTCACAATTAACAACACCTTGTCCACAGCTCAGTTTTAGAATCTGATTATTGTTCTACATTTATCTTAAGCAAAGTGGCTGACAAATAACTGCAAAATAATGTGATAAAAACCATTCATAATGCCAACTTATTCCAGGTCTTCCTCCCTAACTATTTATGACAAGGTAATAATGCTGGTTATGCATTTGTCTGACTTTAAATTGGTTACTTAGAACCATGATGGATGAGGGGAAGGATCGCCTTATTTGGAAAAGCAGTCTTGATTTCTGATCTCATTCCTGCAGGTAATGAATTATATCTAATTAGTAGGTTCCAAATCTAATCAAGAGGTTGAGATGTTGACCCAGAGCAGCAAAAGAGGGTGAGAAGGCCTACTTTTATGTTTCTGCTTATCTTAAATAAAGAATACTTATAAATACAGTCTTTGGGAGAGCACTGACTACACTGGCTAAAGATGGAATCAATTTTAAAAGTCACTGTTTCAGTTAACAGTTTAATGAAACTCATCTCCACAGATGTATTCTTTCCATTGGGAATGTAAACTCCTTATTCCCCATTATGGTATATTTATTCTATTATTTAGGAAAAGTATGAGAAATTGTTGTTGTTGTAAGCAAATCAGGCTCCAAGTGAAAGAATTTATTTTTGATTCTATGAAAAAATTGTGTGAGTTAAGAAAAATTTCCATCAGAATTCTTGATAAATAAACATCTTAAAAAAATAAGGGAGCTGGAATGGAAAATATAGCTGGACAGATTAAAAAAAAATTTTTCAGTTTTACATCATAATAGCTGCAAAGCAAACAGAGTTCCACTTCTAATCACATTTTGCTCTTATAAGTGCGATTTTCTCCACCAGAGCCAGCAAAGTGAATATAGGAGTACAAAATCTACCCCTCAATTCCATCAATCAGCAAGTCATGTTTGTTACCTTTTAGCTTTCACACTTGACCCAAACCCACTATTTTACACCTAAACAGGTTCAAAGGTACCTTTGCAATGTTAATACCTGTGCAATAACCTTCTATCACCTGCCCAGTCCTGCCTGTGCCAGGGATGGGCCTGCAGGAGGATCCATGGCCACTGCACCGAGCCTGAAATGCAGAAGGACCTTTCACAGCCTCTCTCTTACTTTCCCTTTAAAATTATTTTTAAATTCTCTGTTTGGATCTTTTAAGAAGCGTCAGTTATTAAAATAAAATGCACGTTTAAAAGACAAATATCTTCTGAATTAGTAATCAGGATTTATGTTGTATGGTTTACATTCATAAAAAAAAGCAATATATTATACGAGTTCTTGAGATGCTGTAGCTAAAGCTAAAATAAATCTCTGTTTCAAATGAAGTCTTAAATAGGCCTACAATTTTCCTCCATGACCCGGCCAGGCTGAGTGCACCAGTCTCAGAACTGCTGACTGACCTTCACTTTCCCAGGACTAATCAGAATTTTATGTAATCTATTAAAAGTGAAGTAATGATCAGTCTTCTCGTATTTTTACCTGCCAGAGTTACTATATAACTCTTATTTCTTGTTCTGATCAGAATTTGAGAATGTCTTCAGTGCCTGGCACACAGTGTCCAGATCACTGCCCTTTCCAAGGATGTTCTGCCAAGCCACAGACCAGCTTTGTGTAGTCAAACAACACAACGAGACACTTACAAATCCCTAATGACTGCAAAGAGAGCATTGAACAGAATGAGCTGGAGCCATCCAGTGTCCTGCTTATGCTTAACATTGCTAAAACAATGCTACAGAGTATGTTACTGAAAGGAACAGGACTTTATTGTTTTATACTGGAGCACCTGTGCTCCCAGGTATTAAATCTGCAGAGCTCACCTTGTTTCAGGGCCTGGCAAACAGGTACGATGCAATAGCTCTTTGGGAAGAGGAGCATTTGCTTGCCAGGCAGACTAGTAAAATGACAGATTCATAGTGGTCTGTCTTTCATCTAACGAGGTTAAGTGACCAGTTCCAATTATGCCTGTTTCTCAGGCAATACCAGTTTTAAGAGCTCATTTTTAAAGCCACACAACTCTATTTTTTGTATTTATCTATTTATTTATGCATTTCCAAAGATCACCACAACATTTACTCTGTTATTAAACTCTGTGTGTCAGGCACTAATGGCCTGTAATTATCTTTGAAACTGGATTTGATGTTGCAAAGTTACATAGTGCAGACAAGTGTCCTAATGACGTCAGTGTCATCATTAAAAACTGTTCTGCTGCTGCAATTCATTTAGAAAGCACACCTCCCATGCAGATACATGAAAACAGATCAACAATAAGCCTGACTTAAAAACTAAACCAAAGCCCAAATGTCCCAAATCTGTATGTCAATCCACTTGAAAACGCCTGAGAAAACCCTGTTAGCCCTGCTCATATCCTGCTGCCTGTACTCCCCTGCACGGGCATACATGAACACATTACTACTTTTTCTTACTTAACAAAATAGTTCACAACATAATTCCACAAAATTATCATAAAATCAAATGTTCATGAGCGGTGTTCCTTTGTTCCCCTCGAGCCTGGCCAAACAAGCATGTTCTGCCATTCTTTCCTGTGAACAAATGGCTGAGAGCTATTGCTGCCAATTCCCCATTAGAGCCCTTGTGCTCGCTCATTCTGTCTGCAGAGAGACCAGAACCCCCCCAGCACCAAAACACGCTGCCATTAATTCAGTTACCCTGGGAATTTCACACCTTTGCCAGGCCCTTTACGGTTCTCATTTTAGTGCAACCTAATCTCCAATGGATGCTGAAAGCTGTGAAGAAGGGCAGCTCAAGCTGAAGGCAGCAATTAAATGATAATTAGGGCTTTACTTCTTTTTGTGATTGATAGAGGTTTACCGGACCCAAACTGCATCTTGTCATCTGCTAATAGGCAAGATACTCCACTAAGTCTGAAGGATTCTGCCTTATCTCAAGAGAGATAATCTACTCAACAAGTCATCTCATGCCTGTGGTAAAGTGCCATTGTGTATTTGCCAGGCCAGTATTCTTCATGCTTCAGCTCCGAACAAACCCTAGCACTTCCTTAAGAGCAAGGAAGCCAGGGCTTTCCCCTCTCATTTTCAGGCTTTTGGGTGCCCAGTTTTTGGGTCTCCCAGTTCAGCTGCTTCATCTTCCTTGAGCACGGCCCTTCCCAGCACAGACCCTCACAGGAGCCACCACCTTGGAATCCCAGGCACGGAAAACTTTTGATGAGTTTTCAGTCTCTTTCCCGTTCCCGAGGAAGGGAACTGCCCTGCAGCCCCATTCCCGAGGAAGGGAACTGCCCTGCAGCCCCATTCCCGAGGAAGGGAACTGCCCTGCAGCCCCATTCCCGAGGAAGGGAACTGCCCTGCAGCCCCATTCCCGAGGAAGGGAACTGCCCTGCAGCCCCATTCCCGAGGGAGGGAACTGCCCTGCAGCCCCTGTGCTGAGCGTGGCGGGCAGGAGGCAGCGCCCGGTGCCCACGGTCCGGGGCTGCAGCTCTCATGCTCCTCCCTGTCTTTTGGGCCTTTGTCAGCCCAATTACTTATTATAAACAATTCAGTTTATCTTTATCAGAATCATTATCTAAATTGGCTACATGACACATGCTGTTCTCCTAACTGCACTCCTGGGAAAGTCTGCTATAAAATCTGTGATTTTGTACTTTGTAATTATCCCTCTATGGGCTATAAAGCATTACACTGGTGTTTAAAATAGGTATAGCTAGCGTTTTCCACTGCTCGAATTGGAACATTTATTCTACCTCAGAAAATAAAATGCAGCAAAATATTTGGTGCAATCAAGCAGAGGTTTGCTGCAGCAAAGTCCCGGCTGCTGGGCCGACTCCACACACAAAGGAGTTTCTCATGATGTGCTACATTTTTATTATGGAGTTTCTTTTCTCTGGGCAAGGCAAAGACGACCTAAGTTAGTGTCAAGTGAAACATGGCCCTAGCTGGCATTTTAGTCTGGAAATGATGAGGTGTCAACAATAACAGCTAACAGGATCATACTCCCAGTGCCATTAATTTTCTCTTTTCAAAATCCTCCACATTTCCTGTTGTAAAATTGCTGGCCAATTCTTCCCTGTTGCTGACTTTTGTTTTCTTTACTGTTTTGAGAAATTCCTCCTTCCTCAGGATTTCTAAATCTATTTCACACAGTGCCAAGCCAGCAGCTCTCCCCATGATTAAAACAAAACACTTTAGTTCTAAAGAGCAAAGACCTCACCTCCC
Source organism: Pseudopipra pipra (assembly GCF_036250125.1). Lineage (NCBI taxonomy): Eukaryota > Metazoa > Chordata > Aves > Passeriformes > Pipridae > Pseudopipra > Pseudopipra pipra. Next base: position 347,745 of record NC_087568.1, read on the forward strand.
ATCTTGCACAACATGAGGTGTCCCTGGCCTCCCTTTTTAGATGATTCTGCTTGCTTGATGTACTTTCAGAAGTTCAGTAACTAGCAGTGGAGGGGTCATGTTTGCCCTCAAGTTGCTGCTTTTCATGCTTGACATGTTTTTCTACTGTCCGGTCCCTTAGCTGCAGCAGGGTCAAGAGGATGGAGGGAAGGGTGGGGGTTACAGAAAGGGTATTGTATTACACAAACCCCAAAAGGTTTTGGTTACAGAACGTATATTGTCCATGTCTATTGGGCTTGTGGAGAAGTATCAAGTTCACCACATTCTCATTTGGGGACTTTGATCCTTTCAGTTAAAAAGAAGCTGCTGAGAATTACTCTGCAGAGCAAAGAAATGAATCAGTTGTACTCTCTCACCCAGCACTGAGGAATGCCAATATTTCTGTTAGCCAGCCCAATCCTAGAGAGATTTACCCAGCTGCAGAGAGGCTGGAAGGGGCTTAAGTCTATCAACACAACCACAGGCTCCCCCCTCCTTTCAGAAGGGCTCAAGCACCTTTTATGTTGCCTGACTTTCAATGATGTGGAGCCCTTTAAAATCTCTGGAAACGCATGTAATGCCACGCTGGGTTTGAGTACTTTTATGCTTCTTCTGCAGCTAAAGTAGCCACAGGGACAGCAGCCATGCATCTTGTCCCCTCTCCCCACCTCTGCTTCTCTAGGTTATCCATGATCACCCAGGTATTCCTGCTTAGGTAATTTATCAGAGAGATAAAAATATACCTGGAATCATCACAACAGTTGTTTCTGCCACTCTAACTTTCCTGTCCCCCCAAGAAAGGCTAACATGTCTCATAAACTTTAATTCTCCCCAAAAGTATGAAATTCAGTAACTGTTTTTTCCCCTAGGAGTCCCTGCATTTTTTGCCTGGAACATATTTATGCATATACTGACGTTTTGGGGTTTTCTTCCTTGCATTTACATCAGTAATCTTTGTCAATCTAGTTTCTACAGCCTGGTAAGCTGTGATGTGCATTTTAGCATTGCTAAGTCAGGGAGACCTTATTTATATACAGGGGTTTTGTCTGCATTTACTAAAATAAGAGAGACTCAGAGCCATCAGGTGTTTCAAGGTCCACGCCTGAGCTTTATCCTGAGGGCAGAATCTACCCATGACCCAGACAGGGCCTCAGAAACTGCTGTAATACAAAGAATAGGAGTGTTAGGAACTGGCTTTCCTTTTGCCATGGAACAGTTTCCTCTGGGCTCCCCTGACCAGGACAGGGCCCTGAGCTTTGCGGGGGGGCTGCAGGTCCCAGTGCAGCGCTCGGAGGGACTGTAAGAGATGCCTTTCAGCATCCCATGGTCGTGGGGAGCACCACACGGGCACCCACACAGTGCCAACTGTTCTGTGGGGAGCGATGCTCCTGTGAACAGGGTCAGAAGGGACCCAGAAAAGCATCATGAGGCATTAGCTGATTTTTCAAGGGGCTCTGTTTTGTTGCATTAGCAATTTTCTACAGCATTAAGCAGTTTCACGGTACATTGCACTGCATTGCCTGAGATGGGACACAAACTATTTTCAGCCCGGAAAGTTGAGCAATTTGAGACTTTAAACATCATGTTAGGGAGGGAGACTAAGAACAGAACAGCAGCCATCCACCATAAGCTTTCTATTCACCATACCTGGTCTCTCTTCCCAGGCCTGCAGTCTTGACTGCTTCAGAGCCCTGCTTCAACCTTTTGGTGAGCTGCAGCACCAGTGCCTGGGAGAGTCCACATCTTCATTAATCACCACGTGGGCCTGCCTAACCTGTTCTCTCTCCTTGCTCCAGCCCTCCACCCTTTCCCTTCTTTCTTCCTTACATTTTCTCTTCTTTTTCTCGGGGAATTTTTTCAGAGATACTAATAATAAATAGAACAGCTTAGATAACTGTAGGGTCAAGAGCTCCCTTTTTATATGACAAATGCAATATATGTATTTCAATCACTACTTTCAGTTAAATTTAGATTTCTGCTTGTCCCTTCCAGTTACACCAGAACAGCCAGTTATTGGCATGTCCACAGCTCAAGCAGCTGTACAAGAGGTGTCTTCAGATGGATTTTCAGAAAAAAAGTTAGGACTTAGGGAAAAAGAAAAAGTTACAGAAGGGCTAGATGATATATCACCTGTATGACATAAGCTGCACTCTGGACTTTCAAGAAACAAACCAGACCACATCAATCTGGGCATTTTAAAAACAGCACTCAAGAGCAGCATGAGACACAATACAACCTGCACAGCACAACTGGGCTCCACTAAATGGAGCACCATGAAGGGCCACACCAAGGCACAAAAACTGCACTGCACCTGACTGCACCATCTGAAGATTCAGATGGGACATGAAGGAGAATCTGGGAATATCTGCAGGCTTGAAGGGAGGTGAGGAATTCTGCCTGGCTATAGAGGTCTTTATTCTTTAAGATCTTGCCTTTCAGAATCACATAACATTTCTAAAAGTATTTTTATTGCTGCTTGATTTCCAGTATATGAATCAGGTTGGAAGCTCTGTCCCACTTGAAATTTCACAAACATTATTAGAAATTATGGTTATATAATTGTCACTGGAATATTTCATAGAATATGTTGAGTTGGAAGGGAACCATCAGGATCATTAAGTCCAATTCCTGGCCCTGTGTAGGACACCTCAAGAATCACACTATGTGCCTGAGAGTGCTGTTCAAATGCCTCCTAAACTCAGACAGGCTTGGTGTTGTGACCACTGCCCTGGGGAGCTTGTTCCAGTGGCTCAACCACTGTCTGGGTAAAAACCCTTTCTTGATATCCCACTTAAACCTCCCCTGACTCAGCTTCAGTTGTTTCCTTGGGTCCTGTCACTGGTCACAGAGAGCAGAGGTTGGTGCTCCCCTCCACTGCTCCTTGTGAGGATATTGAAGACCACAATGAGGTCTCTTCTCAGTCTCCTCTTCTCCAGGCTAAACAAACCAAATGACCTCAGCTGTTTCTCTTAAGGCTTCTCTTCCAGACTCTTCACTATCCTTGTGGGCTCCTTTGGATGCTCTCTAATGGCTTCATGTCTTTTTTATATTGTGGTGCCCAAAACTGCCCCAGTACTCAAGGTGAGGCCACACCAGTGCAGAGCAGAGTGGAACAATCCCCTCCTTTGACTGGCTGGTGATGCTTTGTCTGATGCCCCCCCAGGACACAGTTGGCCCTCCTGGCTGCCAGGGCACTGCTGACTCATATTCAGCTTGCCCCTGGCCAGGACTCCCAGGTCCCTTCCTGCAGCTGCTCTCCAGCCTCTCGTTCCCCAGCCTATACACACAACCAGTCTGGGCTGCCCCATTCCAGACACAGAATCTGGCACTTGGCCTGTGTTAAACTTCAAATGGTTGGTGATTGTCCATGGCTCTGATTTGTCATGGTCTCTTTGAAGGGCCTCTCTGCCCTCAAGGGAGTTGACAGCTCCTCCCAATTTAGTGTCATCATCAAACTTAGCTAGTATTTGTTCAAGTCCTGTGTCCAAGCCACTCATGAAGATGCTGAAGAGCACAGGTGAAGCCCTGAGGAGCCCCACTAGTGACTGGTGCCAGCCTGATGTCACTCCAGTCACTGTCACTTTTTGTGCCTGACCTGTGAGCCTGTTGCTCACCTATCAAGTAACACTGTTATCCAGCCCTAGGCAGGACATTTTGTCCAGAAGGATCCTGGGAGAGACAGTATCAAAAGCTCTACTGAAACCCAAAAAGATTACATCTACAGCTTCCTTTGAGCAACTCGGTGGGTTACCTTGTCATAGCAGGAAATCAGGTTTGGTAAGTGGGACTTCTGCCTCATGAAGCCGTGCTGGCTGTGACTGATGACTGTGCTGTCCTCTAGTTTTTTTTCAAAACCTCCCAGAATAATCTTTTCCATGATTTTACCAGTAAATGCTGCTTTTCTTCTAGAAAACAACTTGACTAAATGGAACTCACCAAACTCGAATTTCCCTCATAGAGTAGCAGAAGGCTGCCTTTTTTGTTAATCTAAATAAATTGTCACTAAAAGAACATTTTTAACAGGCAGTCCTCTCTTCTCAGCCAGACAAATTCTGAATAAAAGAACACACTAAAAGGCATATAAAAGTACATATGTGAAGGAAGAGCTGTTAGCTGGAAATGGCCACAGATGGAAATCCCTGGAAATGTCATCACGGCACTGTTTGTAGATACAGCTGTACCCCTATCACTAAATTACAAATGATAATGAGGTGTAAAGATTTTATCAGATACCTGGCCGGCTTGAAAGGCCTTTGTGTGTTGCCTGGTGTAGTCTCATATTAGGTGGTAGGAATTTTGTTTTCTTTTCTAAGTGGAACATCAGATTACACAGGTCTTATTTCACTGCTGATTGCAGTCATCCACTTAACATCTTGACAGATATTCAAGAATGGAGCAAGGCTGGTGGCGCTGCCGAGTGAGGTGCACATCCATCCATCATCTGCTAGCAGATCATTTCAAGGGCCAGGCCTCATGTCATTAGCCTGCCATACACCACAACTTGGTGGCTTTTTTTTTTTTAATTTCTGCTAACTAGGTTTCTCAACAATTTTGTGGCAGCCTGTTAGCTGTCATTCCTACAAACAAAAACATCAACTGAAATATCCTAGGCCAGAGCTTGAGTAACACAGTGGGGTTTTGATATATTTTCTAGAGATAACACAGTTGTGTGACGTTTTAGCCTATTCCAAGTGAGCACTGCCCCTGCACAGTCTGTACCACCGAGTCACCTCCAGATGCTTTGTTTACTTTTTCACAGCAGCAGGACTATCATTATCCAACACATCCTGTGCTCCCAGCCCAGCCCACTCTGGTCCCTCCTGTGGAAGAAGATGGGCTCCCAGTTGAGGCCATGCCTCTGCTGTCTGAGGGGACAGCAGAGAAGTCGAGGGCAGGGCAGTGCTTGCAGCAGCCCTGGTCCCCAGCACCCCACTGAGGTCATGCCACTGCTCTCGCCTGTGCTTTGGCAAAGGTGCCCGAGGAACAGTTGCTGCCTGTGATCTGATCCCTGACTGGCCTTCCTTAAAAGCAGGTTTCTAGAAGGGTCTGGCAGAGGTTCTCCCTGACTCCAGGTGACCTCCACACCACCTCCACTGGCACTGGCAAACCAAGTGTCCAGCTGTGCTGTGACCCAACAGTGATGCAAACCATACAGGACAAAATGAGGACCTGAGAAGGACTTCTGCCCCATCAAAGGAAATGCAGCAGTTGACAGTTTCTTCTCTAGGTAATTGCTTGTGCTCTTGCTATCTAGTAAGTTCAGAGAAAAACTGGGGTTTTTTTAAGGAAAATTTATTTGGGGGAAAGATTTGAGGTGAGTTACAAATATCAATGCTTGCCACTGCTGCCACGTACAGTGCAAGAGGCAGGAGCATCCCTGCCACCGTGCTCTGAGAGGCACTGGGAACCTGTGCTTCGGTAGCCATGTCACCCAGAAAGCAAAAAGATCAGTCAGCCTAACACTGAAATGTTTTGTGAAACACAAAGCCGATTGTTCTATATTCATTCATTTGTGCTTTCGGCACCTTGTTCACACTCCTTTGTGACTCCTTATTTTTGTCGACTTTTCTACTTGGTTACATTAAAAGAGGAATTCTCTTGAACCCATTTAATGTTCTTAAACTCAGAAACCACAATGTATGTTCTAGTTCTGTCAGCCTGTAAGATTTATTACACAAACTGGCCTTGTGTTCACACCTCTGCTGAAAGACAGAAGAAATTTTGCAGCACTCAAGAAAGAGAATCGTTTCTTATTAACATGCCACTGCGTAGTTTGACTTTACTGGACATCAGAGGAGAGTGAGGTTTCTCTCTAACACTGTTCTCTAAGAAATAGTCCCTAACAAGAAGCAATGAATACAGAAACTCGATGCTACATGCCCAGGTGAAATGGTTATCACCCTGCCTGCTTTCATCTAACACTGCAAAACCACATTTGCTTCTATTTGGGAAAAACTCAATGAAATCATTAAAAGCCATAGATGAAACCATGCAAAATAGAGTCATGTTTCCTTGTCCCAGAACACTTAACATAACAAAGGGCATATACTCCTTAATGTAAATAGATCACACTTGCACAACACTATTCTAAATAAATCTGGGGCTAATGCAGTTTATGAGATACACCAAGGAGGTTAAATTGTTTCTGACTAGGTGGTTAATTAAAGGATTTATTTTGCAGTTGCAGAGGACCCATAACTCATGAGTTACTGCACAATAAAAGTGTTGTAGATGTGTAAAATAACACCACGATTAACTCCCCCAAGCCACCCAGCCCCACACAGCTTTGTGTGCCCCTTCATTCTGCCAACGGCCCCAACCCAAAATACGACCGCGCTGTGGCTTCAGTTGGGGTTGTTGTTGCTAGTGGGATTGGGTTCTGGTTTGGGGTTTTTTTAGCAAAATAGATGCATCTAAGCAAGTGGTTGGGTCAGGGCTTTTGCCAGCTTCAAAAGAGGAAAAATATACATGGAGAATTAATTATCAAGCAAAAGTGGTCTGGAACAGAAGAGAGAAACAGCCAGGGAAGACTTTTTAATAGATGATTCTCATTCTGTTTCTCTCTCAAAAGGCTCCTGAGGAGCTTTGAGCTGTACAGTGAAGCTTCCATCATACAACACACTGCACTTGTGTTTCATTTGGCAAGGTCCAGCATTTGTTTTACCATTTCCTCAAAGTAATCTTAATGTTTAATGAAAAGTGACAAAGGAAGTGTGAAAAAATGCAACATGGTTTTCCTTTTAGTTAAAATTCTGTTTGCTGTGGTCCATATTAAAAAAATTATTATCCTGTATATTTAGCCCTCTAAAATCCATGCCATTCGGCTACCAGAATTAATGATGTTAGGGTGAATTATACAGAGAAATCAAATTTTCCGTAGCATTTGAACGCCATTAAAATGCCAAACAATAAACTACCAGACTGCAAATTAGATCAGTGGAAATATCAAACACATTGCGGTATAAAATCCATAATTGCATTTAGCGCTTTGGCTCCCAGGGGACAGGCTGCTAAAGATCATCACCGTGCCACATATGAGAAGCTATTGACAGAACGATAAAAATCGACAGGCTAACCAAATAAACACTGCAGGCTTCATTAAATATTCAGCAACTGAAATTTGACTATCATGTGCCTCTTTTCCCACTAGATGTGTCCTGCTGCAGCGCTCGGGGTGTCACGGTGACACGGCGTGGGCGGCTCTGCCCTGCAGGGCTCAGGCAGCACCCGCAGGTACCGGCGCCATCAATAAACACGCTGCAGCCCAGACAGGGTGATTATTCTCCTGAATTCATTATTAGCCTTGGCCCTGGGAATACCTGGCTCCAAAGACTTTAATTAGAGGAAGTATAATATCTGCAAAAGTTTAGCACTTCTGCTAGGAAGACAGGGACATCTTGTCCCTAACGAGGCCAAGCACTAAAAGACTTCCTCTGTGGCCCCTTCTGCAGGTGGGTGACACAGCAACCACGGGACCCTGGACACCCGAGACAGGAGTGTGCCCAGCTATTCCAGGCTGGCCAGGATTCCAGTGGAGTCCAGGACCCACGTCCGAGGAGCACAGAGCAGGGTATCTACTCCAACAGCCCAACCCCATGGACAGAAGGCACCTGTGGGTGCCAGCTCTGGGATGCCCAGCTCTGCCTGGCTCTGGCCTGAGGAAGCATAATCTGCTTTGTGCAGCTCCAGCTTTACACAGAAAGAGGGACACAAAAAGAATGAGTGTCCCTGGCAGAAGAGAGGATGGTGCTAATTTTAAATTTTATTAATGACTTATTTTTTGTTGCTCTCTTGGATCACCTGCTGCCAGGAAGAGCACCTCTGTGCCCTTCACAGCCATTCTTTCTGGTGACAGTGAGACAAACAGAGCCACAGGAGAGTTGGTACAGGCAGAAGGCACAGAGCCATGCCATGTGCTTGTGGAAGAAAAAGGAACCTCAGAAAACCAGTGTGTCCCAAGGAGTTCTAGAACCCAACAGTACTTGCTGCTTGTGGACCTGGCCTGACCAAAAAGGCGAGACACTTTAGGTACCTGGGAGAGAGCTTAGGTACCACACTGTTTAAAATATTTAAAATATACTGTTGTATTTCTTAAAATGTATTTCTTAAAATTACATTGAAAATTTCAAATCCTGGAAATGGTTCCCAAAACCCTGTCAAGACACATTTTTATCTGCTTGTACGCTCACATGTACAGAGTGGCACACTTACTGCTGCAAGAGTAAAAACAACAACAACAAAAAGGCTGCACATTTCCTCTCTCTGTTCCTACAGGCCTTGAGCCTGAAATTAGAACAAATAAAATGTATAATGCATGCTCTGGAAGCACCCAATAGGGTTATAAGCAGCCATTCCCTCTTCATGGAGAAAAAGTTTATGTAAATGACTGATGACAGTGTTATTGTGTGAGGAATATCAATGGAGTAATTACAGTTACATAGCTTGCTGCTGCACTGCTGCTCTAAGCCTGTGTTAATTTTTCACACCACTCCCCTGGGAAGGATCGCAGTGTGCTCCTAAGAGCAGAGCTAATAATCGGAGCTCTGAGCCACTGCCGCTGAAACTAGCCCCAAGGTCTTTCTGAGCAGACTGCTAAACACTGCCTGTCTCCCCAGAGAGAAGAGAACAGAGATAAAATGATTAAAAACTGCCAAATTGGACTGGCAATCACTTGGCTATACTGTCAGCCCAAGACAAGACAAATCTCAGTTATTTTTCCTTTTGTGAGCTGGAGAACGAGGCCAGCACAAAGCAGCACAGCTGCAAGCAGAGCAGTGGGCTGCCCACGTTCCGGGTCCTCATCAGTTCTGTGTCAACATCTGCAGACACAAATGATGTGTCAGTGATTGTATTTAGCACCAACACAAATCTAGAATCTGAGAAAACCAAGTTCTATTTAGGCCTACTGGGACCCTTATTATTAGGAGTCAATTCCACTTGTTTGATCCCAGGGATAATTTCAGAAGTGAGCAGATCACAGACTCAGAAACTACATCTTCCTCTATATGAGCAGTTCCCTGAGGTTAGATACTGTTGATACTATTTGTGCTAAAATTTTAGACAAATGACATATTCTGTCCAGCTCCATACTGTGAGAGGCAATGCAAGGATTAAGTGACAGAACACATCTTAAATCGCCCAGTAAATGTGTTTTAAAGACTCAGGTGAGATATCTGCACCTTGGCTGTGTGAACACAGCAAGAGGCTCTCAAGCCACAGCTGATGATCAGTAACACAAGGTACTACTTCTCACAGAGCTGGTAGAAATTCTCCATAACAAAAGAGAAAAGTAGTCATAATTAGCCTACCAGCTAAAAGCAACAGCCTACACAAAGCAAGCTTGCAGTCCTGACACAAACCACCTAACAAAGGTGCACACACCTTTCTTGGTGAGGGCACACAGAACAACAGCCAGAATGGCTGTGGAGAATCCCATGCACTGACCTCATAGAGGGCTGGCCCACAAGCCCTGTGCAAACTACGTTTCCTGTGTGAAACCCGTCCAAATCGGCCAACACAGCTTCATCCCTGTAAAGGGCAAAAGGGTGACAGCCAGGAACCTCTTCTACCGTCCCCACAAAGTATTTTTAGTTTCAATTCACTGCATGAAATCAGAAGTGCAGGTGTCAGGATTTGTGCAACCACCTATGCAGGCCCTTTTCCAGAGTCCAATTGTCAAGTGGCTCATGGGTAATAATAACAAAAGTTACCCCAGTGTGAAACCGGGGCTCCCCAGCCCCCTCCTATTTATCCACAGAGAGGGGGATGATACAGGGGCTTTTCTCCTATGTCTCACAAATTTCTCAGACATTTGTTTGTGATTAAAAATACTTTAGCCAATTCCCTTTTGAATCAAGAGGAAGAAATCTGGCAAGATTGAACACTAGCAGCTGGCTGGGATAAACTTGGGCTACAGGAGGCAACTTGTTTTGATAAATCCTCCAATTTTTCCAGTTTTCACCGAAACATGCCTGCTCCCCAAATATCTCATTTACAGGACAACTACTGGAGTCTCACAGGAATTAAGATGACCTCTCATCTCTGTTTCCCTATAAGCCTGTAGCAGTTTACCCCGGGCAGGGTTGCCAGGGCACCCACGTGTGCCTGGGCACTGCAGCTCCCTGCACATGTTTGCTGCACTGAGGGAGCAAACCCTGCACCTGGGGCTCTGCCAGCCCCAAAAACCCTTCCAGAGCCATGCCCAAAAACAGCTTTGTGCATGAACAAACAGGGTTTTGGTCCTCCAGGTCCCAACAGGGGTTTGGAAGTAGGACACTTGAAAACCACCAAGTGAAGGGAGGGAAGGAGGAAAGCAAAGCACCCCCAGCACAGGAATTATTTTACTCCGTTTCCATTTCACAATAGACCCGGTATAATGGTTTTGCTTTCAGCTCTGCATAATGTCTGGGGTGGGTAGAAGGGGAATTTGCAACAAGCCAAGGTATTCACAAGGGGAAGGTCTGCAGCAAGTCCTCCTCTCTCTGCCCCAGAGAGGGAAACAGGAAGAAGTCTGGCAAGAGCTCTGCCCCGAGGGCTGCCTGCCGTGAAGGGCACACAGGGACACTCCACGCAGGGACACTCAGGGCCTGGGGCTCAAACACTTCCCCACGCAGGGACACTCAGGGCCTGGGGCTCAAACACTTCCCCACGCAGGGACACTCAGGGCCTGGGGCTCAAACACTTCCCCGTGGGGGATCAGCAGCTGAACACAGCCTGTTCCCCAGGAGAGCAGCGTGCCAGGGTGGGCCCTGCACTGCTGAATGAAAACCACATCTGAGACAGAGTATACTGCAGTTATTAAATAGGTTTTAGTTTATTTCATTGATAGCTCATTTTTAGCTGATTCTTTTTGATATATCTCAGTGTCTTGTCTGACGTGTCCTGCAGGTCCACCACAGCTCTCTTTCTGGCTGTGTTGAAAAGTCCCATCCCTCCCTAAGGCTTTTGTTTTTCATCAGACTAAGACAAGTTGAATTCTTTCCACCTATTCCAAAACCGATCTCACACAGAGAAGCAGCAGAAACACGACAGAGAACTCTGCAAAATCCCATTTATTACCTCCCAGTTATTTATCAGTTAAAGCAAATGTTTCCTCTGCAAAAAGAAGTTGTTGGGGTCTCTAAAATACAACCCCTTTCCCCTCAACTACACACATTGGTACATTCACACACAAACTACTCAATTAAGAGAAGCTAAATAGGCACGTACTTGCAGCCTGGAAAAGTTTAAGTTGCTGGAGCTCTCTGTGGGGTGTTTGTGGAGTGGAAACACTTTAGGTTGCTGTAGCTCCAGTATAGTAAGGCAGGTCTTTGTGGATGAGACACAGCCCTGACAGACATCCCTCACCTCCTGTCTTCAACATAACACAGCCATGCAGCCAGCTAACAGACATTTTCCAGTGTTAACAACATGGGCTTGCTTACTGTGTTTGTTTTCTCATTTCCAATCTTAAAAAAAATAATCACTATAATCTTAAGTTTCATACACAGGAATACATCTTTTCACACATTAAATACATACCCAACACATGCAAGATGCACTTAAAGTTATTATGAGCATAGGGTCATATTGTAAACAGAAAAACAACTTTCTACTTCAGCTGTTCTAGATCCAGATGCTTTCTCTGTTCTGCAACACTCCAGACACATATGATTAAAAAGAACATACCAGGTATTACAACTATTAAACTGTTAGATACAATTTACAACGGCAATAACTCCCTTGTCGTTGGTCCTTGCTAAAGTTAACCAGAAGTTTGTCAGATATTTAACAGCTCACGGAGCGAACTGGGTTTGTGACTTGTTTCACATAAGTTTGGTCAATTATTTCTTACAATCGCCAGCTTTTGTTTTAACTCAGTTTGTTCAAGTTAAGGAAAACACGAGGCTAACTGGTATAAGGCTTCTTACTTTCCACCCATTTATACAAAGTGTCACTTGTACTCAGAGCAGTTCAGACCCGAGTCCTGCTCTGAGCTTGTAGAGTTGGGCCCAAGCACCTCCCGGGGGAGGCAGGCAAAGGATGCTGTGGCAATGCCAGAGCCAATGCCTCAGGACTCAGCTCTGGACAAAACCACCCCCGAGCCCCAGGGGCTGACAACACACACTGGGCATAGGGGTTTGCAGCAGGGCCACCAGCCTGTCCCCTCGGGGCTGCCCGCCCCACACAGGGACAGAGTGTGCCCATGTGTCCCACCACAGAAACGTGGCTGGGGACGGTCACCCTTGGTGTCCCTCCAGAAGTGTCCAAGGGGATCACTCAGAGGCAGAGGGATGTCTGGTGGATCATTCTCCAGAGCAAAGGCAGGAAAAGGCAGCAGACAGGCCTGACTGATGCACTTCCCTGGCCTCCCAGCACACCAGGAGATGCAGGGCACAGCTTAGGCATGGACTGAGGTGGACAAGGGTGGTAGGACTAGCCAAAAGACAAGAGGGAAACAAGAATCCAGTCGTGTCCTCATTTTATGGGAAATTTAATAACTTTGGTAGAGAAGTATGAACCAGGAAAGCTGACAGTGCTCATTCACTGAAAGTAATGAGGTTTGACAGATTTTTCTCAAGGATTACGGGTTATAGGCTCCCCTACTCATCCAAAGCAAGATGTTGTCTTGGTGGATGTCTACCTTTGCCACAAAATCTGAAAAATTTAAACATGTGAGAGCACGTAGAAGTCATCATAAAGTTACTGTCATCTGTGTCCCCTCTGGGGTGAGCACTGCAAATGCAAACCAGCCTGGCCTGGGGACACCCACCAGCACGAGGCAGCCTTGGGAAGGATCAGCAAGAGCTGAAGATGAGAAAATGACCGGATTAACATTTTCTCACTACAGGTCCCCAAGCTCAGTGTGTTGCCTGCCACCCCTGGCTAAATTCACACAGAATTTAGCCCCAAGCCTCCCTGGATTTTTAGCTTAGCAAAGGATCCCTGGCCTTAGCAATTCCACCAGATGATGAGAAGAGCAGTTTAAAAAATGTCTTAACTTTCTCAATGTATTTCTGGAGAGCTGATAATCTAGGGCCTGACACCACGTGCAAGTCTTGCCTGAGCAGGAACGCTGTGTGGTATAATCGCTTCCTGCTGCGAGGGCACAGTGTCTGGATCAAGGCTCACAGCCCACACACTCCTGCCTGACATCAGGCTGGATCAGCTGCCTCTCCATGCCACTGGCACACTCCCGACACCGTTCCTCACCAGCTCACTTTCTCTTTCAGTGGCACAAGTGGCATCAGTGTATGAGCTGACTTTTTTTTGATTTTGCTTAAGTTCTCAGGGCAATGAACTGGGAGGTGCAGATTTTATTATGCTAATGAAATAAGAAGACAACAGTCCTCTGAAGCGTGCAAGCCAGAGTCCAGGGGCAGTGCTAAAAACTTCTCCCACAGGAAAAACAGATACAAGGCTGGCTTTGAGAGTGGGCGTCTTCTACATGAACCACCACATTGTCAGAAACCACAGCTGTCCACCACATGAGCGAGCTCAGCTGGGACTGCCCTGGGCGTGCTGACAGGACAGTGCCTGCAGCGTGCTGCTCCCTGGCAGGGCAGCTCCTCAGCTCGGCGCCGGCAGCCTCGCAGCCCAGCACCCGTGAGGAGAGGGAAGGCACCAAGCAGAGCTGTGCCAGCATCTCCCTGTCTGCCTTCCTAAAGGCACAGGGCTAAACAGCCTTCCTAGAGTTTCTAAAACAGGAACTTACACACGCATGTGTGTGACAATTTTTACTGGTGCACATCTTTCAGCACAGCACCAACATGAGTCCACAGAACAAAGTAAACCTCCAGCTGAGCACCTGCACCATCCCCATGGTCTGCCCCAGCTTTTGAGGTGTTGTGCATGGTCCTTCTCTCGATCTGTTGTTTGCCCTGCCATGCTCTTACAGTATATGCAGAACAGCTTGGGTCTTCCAGGAGAAAAAACACACAACGAGCCATTATTAAAATGAGTTTAGTAAACAATAATCAGAGGAATAGTTAATAAGCACAGCTTTGCTGTGTTAAGTAGGAAATTAGATCCACTGCCCCATTACTATTTTGAGTGAGAAAGCAATGATGCCTTTAATTATGCATAGTCTGCTTTATTTGAACTGTGTTGGCTGTTGTGAGGGAAATAATCAATGTAAACGCCTCCCGAGGTCGCTCCTGAGGCAGCCATGAAATGAACTAAGTGAGCAGAGCTGTGTGTATAATCATATCAAGCAAATCCCCAGGTACCAGCCCAAGAATCACACACACATATGATTTATACACTCTCCACAACTCAACACTGACACCCCGAGCCATTTTAACAGCAAAGCCTGCAAATTGCTCTGAATTCTTACCTACGCAGAATAAGTCAGATTTTTGAAGCTGGAATTAATCCCATGCATTTTAAAATTAACACAGTCTACCCTGAACTCTGTGGGAATCCTGCTTGATTAGAGATCATGGAACTCAACTCCTGTTTAAAACCAGTTTGTATTCTAGGGGCTTTGAGCAGAACTCCTCAAAGAATTTCTTCAGACTAAAGTTAATCTTCAGCAGAAGTTCAGCATGAAATAAAGTTTTGAACCAAAGCCTACTGTAGTGAGAGGGGCAAGAATCAGGCTGGAGGAATTATCTTTTAATTTCTGTATTTATCCAATAGCAAACTTTGATCTGAATTTGTTTACAAAGCTACTCAGGTTTTTGTTTGTTTTTCACGTTTTTGAGTTCAAGCAAATATTTTAAATACAAGTATCCATCTTTAGTGTGAATTGGCAGCACCTGTGCTAAACTGTGAAGGACAGAATACAACATCCAAATGACTTTCTGGGCAGGTTCCTTCCCAACTGCTTTTCCGTGATTTTCACCCCTCACGCACATTTTAACTGCTGCAGAAGCTCCACTGAGAAACTTACTTAAAAAAAAGAAAAAGAAACACGGGAAAAGGGGAGTTATGTTGTGATTCAGATCTGTTTCACTGCAACAGCTTGTAGGGAACTCGCAGTGCGCACATCCTGCCCCAGCACAGCGACTGCAGCCTCTCACTGCACTGCAGGAGCCCACCCTGCCCTGGGTGGTGGCACAGTGGGGGTCTGCACCCCTCACCTGCCCACAGCACCACCTGCTCACACGGGTCGGGTCGGGCAGTGCCCGACAAGGCCACGCTGCACCCACCCCTGCAGAGCCAAGAGCCTTCTGCCCCTCTCATGCTTCCCTTCCTGACACCCACGTCCTCACACATCTCAGTCTCTGCTGAACTCTCACACTGGTGCAGTGTCCCCCCCCGAATAAAGTTTCTCAGCTGTCCTATGCAAGGCCTCCTGCTCCAAAAAGCACAAGAGGAAGATTTTTTTCTCACAGCTGACCCGCTACAGCATTTGCTCAGCACAGTTCCCTGACATCTCGTCACTGCCGGGGCAGGGACCACGTCCCAGCAACACTGAGGTTTCCCAGGGCACGTTTGGGTGTCTGCGCACGGACATCTGCTCTCCACTCCACACCCAGGATTTCTGCAGGTCCCTCATCCACGTGCTAAAGGGAGTTTGATCTTTCACAGACATGCACCAGCGTGAACTTCACCCTAAGCAGTTAAATCAGCTTTTGCTGGGGAAACTCACAAAATAAAAATAGATCCTCCTGCTCTAAAAGATTTGCACCGTGTGTGATTTAAGGGCCCTTATTGAACTATCCTGCATGGTTTGTTTTGTTGCACAAAAATCATATTTGTCAAAAATTTCTTTCTTTCACCAAGATTCATTTGAATAGGTGCTGCTGTACTGGCCACAGGATGGGAAAATACCAGCCTCCTCTTCCCAAATGGAAAAGGCAAGCTTATGCTTCTTAGTATTTTGGCTAGAAATAGAAGTGTTAAGGAGTAAAAGCATATAGTACTAAAAATATCAAACAAGAGGTTAGGGGCTATTATTTGAGTTCTTTGTTGGATTTGACTATTTAATGCTCTTAAAATTGAAACACTGTAATGATGATTCAAAAAAAAATATATATTCAGTCCCATGTTTTCTGAGAGTTGGATCTCAGGAGTTTATATTGCTGATTGATTTTAGATTTTGGG
Source organism: Pseudopipra pipra (assembly GCF_036250125.1). NCBI lineage: Eukaryota > Metazoa > Chordata > Aves > Passeriformes > Pipridae > Pseudopipra > Pseudopipra pipra. The sequence continues at coordinate 363,792 of NC_087568.1, forward strand.
TTTGGGTTTTTGGTTTTTTGGTTTTTTTTTTTAAGAGGGCTGTTCTGGTCACCTGACAAGGCACATCCAGTCACCATAGCCTTGACAGGCCTGGAAAAAAGCAACTGGCATGAGCTCTGAGTAAGGCTCATGGTAATGATCAGATGAACTATCACCTTACTACCTGCTCAGGTGGCACTGTGCATTAAGGATATGATCTTTTTAAATAAGAGATAGAGCATTTCTAATCTCAGCCTCTCACTTCACCACCCTGTAACATGTACAAGATGTAAAAGCACCGTCGCCGCAGTTTCTGAGCTGTGAGTGCCACGGAGTCAAGTTCTGGGCACTGCAATGCTTGGCCCATCTGCCAGCAGGACTGGGACAATGGGCTTTGCCAGTGCATACAGCCACAGAGCTAGAGCTGCTTCAGGAGCCTGGATGGGCTCCTGTGCCTCACACAGAGCTGGGATGACCTGGAATTCCTGTCCCTTTCTCGTGAAATAATAGGGGCAGAGGCAAAGTTTGCAGAGTGGGGCACCCTGGAGAGGCCAGCCTGCCTGTGGGGACACGTGTCACAGGCACTGCCACCCTCCCACACACCTGCAAGGCTGCACTGCCCAGGGCACGGCGGGCAGCCCCACGGGCTTCTCCTTCAGGCAGAACCTGAGGGTTGCACAGCAAGACACACGTGCACACAAACACATCTGCACACGCTCACATTTTCCAGCCCCTTAAAGAAAATAAATCGCATGAGCGTTGTGCATATTTTAAGCTGATACCCTGGGGGATATTCAGACCAAAAATGCCTCAACCAGAAAGCTTTGTGTTTTCCTTGCTCTCAAAAACTCAGAAGAATTCATATACAAACGATGACAAATACTTCATTCAAACAGACAGTTGCTCCCAGAGCAGAAGGAATAGGGCCAGCTCAAGTAGTTGGGATGGCTGCATGCAGCTAGCCCCTTTGCTTCAAGACCACAGGAATTGTTTATCACTGAGACTCTCCCAGGCTAATTGAAACCAGCCCTGACTTTTGAACCTGCCAGCACTAAAGAAACTTTAAGTGTTTTCTCCTACTGAGATTTGGCCTATGGGGACTGCTCATTGCTCACCCCTCAGTTATTTTCAGTCCATTTTATTTCCACCTTGAATGAATCCTTAGTCTAAAAGATGCTTAAGCAATTCTCTGGTAAAACACTTTATTTTTATGGCAATGAAATTTTGAGACCACGTTGCTCATGTTGCATCCTTCTAAGAATGTTAAATCCAAATTTGGATTCATCATTAAGGACTCCAATTTTAAGACAGTTTCAATAGTTTCAATAAGTTTCACTAGTTGGGGGTTTTTGTGTTTTGCAACTTGCTGACATTTGAAACATTCAGCATACTCTCACTTAGGATTTTCACAGGCTCTTGGTAGCAGAAATTTGAGCAGGGAAATGAAAAGACAGTCCAGTTAACATGAAGCTGGTTTAACATTTTCTAAAAGCAACCTGAAGAACATTTCCATCCAAAGGCAGACCTGCATGGTCTGGACTGGACAGGTGTGCTGGCCTACCCTACACAAATGGGGAATGATTTTTATCCAGTACATATCTTCATTTGGAGGCTGTGATAACAGGAACACCAGTGTCTAATGCTGCCCTACAAAAAACCACACTGGAAAACATTGCAGCCATGACTAGCTCTACTGCTGACATGTAATCCACAGACTTATCATTGACAGAGAAACCAATACAGGTCACAGCACCAGGTCCTGGCAGCCTGACATCCCATGCTCACTTCCAGCCCTCCTGATTCCCCCAGGACACTGCTCAGTGCATCACAGATTAAGTCAGGACAAGCAGGCAGGCAGCAGCACATTTATCTTCTCTGCAAACATCAGTTCCAAGAGAGATTCCACAGATAAGACAAGTTCATTCAAATTCATTCATCTGAGAATAGAAACCTGAGCCAAAACTAACATGCATTTTATGCTTATTTACAGACCACCAGAGACTAAAGGATTCACCAAGAAATTCACAGGTACCTTCTCTGCAGCAGCAGTGAAATGCCACAGACTCATTCTCCTGGGAGGTTCACCGCACACCAGCCTGAAGTTCAGCCTCTTCCCAGGGCTCTTCTCCTCCTGTGGTCCTGCTTGTGCTGCAGAGCTGATCTTGGCCCATGAAGCAGCAAGGAGGGTACTCTGTGCTTGGTGCTGTCTGGACAGATGATCCACCTTGGTACCATTGCAGCCAAACAACTGCAAGTCCACAGTCCCTAAGAAATGCTTGCAACAGGATAACAAAAATAACTTCTCTGCACTCTTCGACTTGAGCACAGGTACCTGCCCAAGAACTCAGGGTGCCCTGAGGAGCAGCACTACCCTTGTGCCTGCAGCCACCCTGGTCCTGCAGCCCAGCCCCCAGGGAACAGCCAGGGCGGAGTCACCATTTTCAAACTTCTGGAAAACTTGGCAGCAGGTGAAGCCAGTAACAAGGAGCTACTGCCCTCACCTGTGCCTCTTGGGGGAAGAGGAGCAGAGGCTCAGGGAAGAGTGATAAAATGATTTAGATGTTTTTCTTCAGGATGGTTCCAAGATGCAGTCATGATACACTGCTGGATCCCTTGCTTAAAGTCCCTGCAAAGACCAGCTCCTTCCCTGACACTTTTTGTACATAGTACATGCAGATATTCATTGCCTCAGTACATGGAATACAACTGATGGCTTGAAATAAGAGGCCAGTAAAGTTTAAAACTTCGTGTGGGTTGTGTCCAGAGGAACCCTGTGCCCAGATGTTGACAGTTCAGAGACAGTCAGTAGTCAGGTCATGTTGTATGTAAATAAGACAGTGATGATGCAATGATGTCAGTGAACAGGAGAGAAGGAAGAAGAAAGAACTTTCTCAGTGAACATACGTCATAATCTATTGTAGACAAAAGGACAAACCCAACCCTCTTTTTCTTGTTATGAGCCTTTTTCCAGCCTTTCCTCTTTTGAATGTGTAGTTGATAGTCCAAGGACCTCATCAAAAGAGGACACAGAGCAGCCATACCTGTCCTCGTGGGAAAGACACGGGAGAGTAAACAGCATGTGACAAATGTTACTCATAGTGCTGACACACAGTGAGATGATATTTGGGTCTGGAGACTCTAAATGCTGAGACATTGAACTACTAATAGCAGTAAGGCCAGAGGACTATGTGCCTTAGAGCTCCATGTGCCCCAAGCTTCAGCCACTGCAGCAGGGAGAGCTGGAGCAGGAGCTGGAGAGACAAAACTGCCCAGGGATGTAACAGGGCTCCAGTGAAAAGGGGTGTATGGGCTGGACACATGGATATGGCTGAACCACTATAACTCCCATGTTCAGTCAGGGCCCTGTTCACTGCGCCCACAGACACAGGTTCAGACAAGGAGGCTGATGGCTGTCTACTGCTCACCTCACCAGCACTTCTCCAACAGGCTGCCAGTAGTGCTGATGCACATCAGCAGGAATAACAACTTCCAGGAGCTCTGCAGACCACAGCATCAGTATTTTCCACACATGCCAATACTTTCAAACTGTGGGTACTCCTTCTTGACAGGATTTGGGAATGCTTGGGGGCTTTGGATTAGCTCTTGGAGCTGGAACAGCCATGTCAGCACGGCACTGTGCCCAGGCTGAGAAACATGGGGGCGTAAGAGTCAAGTTCACGTGGAAGTGGGACAGGGGGTAAAACAGCTTGGGAAATGCTGACAGAGTGTGTTTGACACTAAACCTGTCCTGAGGAAGCCTCAGGAATCTTGCTCGGTATCGTGCAGGGATCAGCCTGGCAGGCTCACACGTGCACACCAGTTGTTTCCCCCAGGACTGAAGCAGCATCAGTAACATCTCTTCACCTTGTATGAGGGAGCAGTTCCAGTGCCAGTGTTGATGCAAGTGGAGAGTCACCCTCAGGTGGCAACAGGCCAGCCTGCCAAATCTGCTCACCCCACACATCCTCAGCCCTGAGGAAGGGAAGAGCTTTCCTGTTCAGGCTGCACTGCGGCGTCTGTGCCCCAGTGTGGGGGCACGTGTGCGACATCTCACCATGCACAGCACACGGCGTGTCCTCTGCCAGGGGAATGTCACCTTTGTACCACACACAGACAGTTCCACACAGACCTGGGAAGGGTATGGCGTAAAGGGGTTGCTCATTCTTCCTTTGTGGGATACACATCAATGTATGTTACCCTGCAACACTGTAAAGAGCAATTAGGGCTTGACTACGTGGTCGTATGGAGAGGCCCTCACCTGCACGCTGCGAAAATGACTGTGGACTGCAAGTCCGTGGGTTTAGGACATGGGAGATATCAGCTCTCCCCTCTCTTTGAGGGGTTCACACCTTTCAGCAGCCTGGAGAACACCCTCATCTGCAAGCTACGGGGTGTCTGGGACAGGTCCCATCTTTACCCTCCACTGCACAGAGGAATCACTGGGTGAGCCTCCCAGGGCTGGTGTGATCTGGGTGGGCAGTGATGAGGACACTCATCTGGCCAAGGCCACAGGTACCAACCTCTGCTCAGGGCTGCCCACTGCTGTGGCCAGGCTGCTGTCTTGGAAGCCTGGCCCCGGTGAGCAACCTGGATGCTGCAGGAGGGAGGAGAGGGGGGGGGGCACCACTAGATTCTCCTGTGGTAGTGCTTTAAGAGAAGATTTTGACTGATTTTGACTGCTGCTGCCTTTTGTGCGAAACCTGATCTTGTCAGCGTGCAGGGTGAGCTCTCTGCAGGCCTGTTTGCCTACCGCGGCGTCGAGCCCCGCGGGCCGGGCGCAGCCGCAGCTCCTCTTGGCGTGCAGTCAGCTGGGAGTGGGCCAGGGCCTCTGGAGAGCCCGATAGCCCCAGCACCCACAGAGCACTGCCCTGGCACCCACAGAGCACTGCCCTGGCACCCACAGAGCACTGTCCTGGCACCCATGGAGTGCTGCCCTGGCACCCACAGAGCACTGCCCTGGCACCCACAGAGCACTGCCCTGGCACCCATGGAGTGCTGCCCTGGCACCCACAGAGCACTGTCCTGGCACCCATGGAGTGCTGTCACAGTGCCAGTGCAGCAGGCCTGACGCAAGGGGCAGCTGCCCTGCACAGAACATGCTCCCAGAACATGCTGCCTCCCAGACCGACTCGACACCTTTGGCTCGGTGCTGAGTTGGACCAAAGTGCTCACCTCCACCAGGGCTCCATGGCAGCTCCTCTGCCGGGTGCTCCCTGACCACGGGCAAGACAAGGAGCTGGACACCACACCGTACTGACCCAGCCTCCCAGGGCCTCCAGAACAAAATGTGTTCCAGGTGTCAGCGGGAGCAGGAACATGGGTCTGCCCCAGGGCAGTGCCACATGCAAAGCTCACACGACCTCGCAGTACCACTGCCACTGAAACCCCCCAGGTCCTCACAGCCCTGTGCCACAGAACGGAACAACACCCAGGACAGCATTTGCACCAGCAATAGATGTACCCTGATTGTTGCCTGCATGCACATCCTTCGCTGGAATGAGATGGAACAAGGAATTTGAGTCAAACCTTCAGAGTAAATAGTTATATATTGAAACTGTACAGCCCAAAGCTTTGAAAGGCTCAATCCCCCACCTGGGAAGTCTCAAAATTACAATTCCCCTGAGGCTGAGAGAGGTCATGGGGCAGCATCCTCCCTGTCTCACCCTCTCTTCTCTTGAGCACTATCCTCACCACTGTCAGCACCTGCCCTGACCCTCACAGCCACTCACACTCCTTATGTTCTTCAAGTGAACCAAGTAAATCTCCTGCCTTCCAAACAGAAACACAAAACCTGTTTCCATTCATTTAAAACAACAACACATGTTAATTATAGCTATTAAAAGCTACTCTCTATTTATACTTAATAACAGCACCTTTATTGGGGGATTGAGAGTTCTCACTCATCTGACAGCCCTGTTCTGGAAGGTCTGAGCTGGATGAAGTTGCATAAACTTTGCACTGGCTTTGCTCTGTGTCAGTGGAAGTATTGTAGATTTACACTGCTGCAAGACAAAAATTTGGCTGTAAAAATGTGAAGTTACAAACCTAACCTCTAAAAAATCCCAGCGTAACACAAGCTGAATTCAAATTCCAGGCACAAAATATTTTCTTTTAAAAACTCTTACATTTTTAAGCATGAATCCATTCCAGCCCATGTGACTCCTGCTGGCAGCCAGCTTAGCACTGCTCCCTACTGTCAGTCCCAAACCCAACAGGAATTTACAGCCTTTCCTCCACTCAGCATTGTCACTGAGCAAACTGCCGAAACTGAACAGCCTTCCTCACCACAGTTTCTCCGTCTCTCTTTTGCACATTTTCCATATTCCAACCCCAGCATTTGTACTCTGGTCATTATCCACTGTAAGCCACCACACACCGCATCCATGTGTTACTTTGGGCAATCTCTATTCCCAACCATCCCAGCATTACTAAATGCACATTGTGAGACTCATTTTGAAGAATAAACAATAGTTTATTTGTTTTGTTTTCCACAAACACATGTACAAGTAAAGCTTAATGGCCAGCCTGCTTCAGAAAGGGGATGCAAAAGCATATTTAAAATAACTGCTTTAAAATAAAAAGCCAGGGGAAATGTTTTCCCCATTCCCCACTCACAGGACACAGGGAGTGCTGTTCTAACGTCCCTCGGGGAGGGAGTCAGGATCATGTCCCTGCCTCTGGCCATTTGCTTCCTTACACTGCAAGTCTGTGACCAGTCTAGAAGAATGGAGATGGCAAGAAAAGGAGAGGAAACTGCAGCCAAGGTGATGCAGAACACCCAAATGCTCCTATCTGCCTGACGAGCCTCACTGACACAGAGGATGCACATGGATTCACTCCAAGGCGGAGATTCAATTAGTTCCCACCTATTGGTACAGTAACTGGCTAACTGTGGTATTGTCCTGCACCTACATAACTTAATTCATGTGGTTCAGCAGCATCCCAGCCCCCATTCCCTACCCAGCCATCTTAAAACATAAGATGGCACTGATTCTGAGCTGTGACCAACCCCAGCTTGATAGCCCCATTTTTTTCATGGGGTATTAATCCATAAAAGATTCCACAGATCCACCTAAAGCTCCTTCCTCTCTGAATTTCCTCATGATGCAATCCATTGAAGTTTCAGGATGGCCTTTATTACAGCATATGCTGAGGCTTCATATGTAAAGCAACATTTTGAAAAGGCAGCATCTGTCTGCAGGCAGGAAAACCCTTCTGTTGCCATGTTGAACTCTTATACATAGTGAGGGATGCAGTGCAAGTAGTAAACTCTTGATCTTCACTCAAAAGCCTCTACTTTCACTTATCAGCCTGACATCTCACAGTGGGGCCACCTGAGCAGATGATGGGGCTGGCTCCAGGGCTTGCAGACTGGAACCAGACCTCCAAGGGATGGAGGTGGCCAGCACCATGGGACCCTCCAACACAGTTCAAAGTGACACGTTTCAAACAGCCCTCTCCTCCATACCCCATGGCCTTCAAAGCACAAACAACTTTATTGCCTGGAGCACGCTGGAGATCTGCTCGGGGATGTGCAGTCGCTCTGAGCCGAGGACAGAGCGTGGCTCTGCAGGGACCTTCGCATCCTGCACTCCCAGGGCTGCTCCTAAACCAGTTTAAAGCTGACTCCATTCTTTGATTTCTGCCATCCTACTTCTGCCAGATCCTTGCAGTTCTCTGTCAGAGCTCACACACAAAGAATTTTAAGCAGAAATACAGTAACAAAAAAGGAAAAAAAAAATCCTCCCCAGCAATTGGACTCCGATGTTCAAGACAAAACTCCTCTGAAGTAGAAAATGAGTTAACACATAATTAGGGGTTTTCCCAAAGAGACTGAATAATTTATGGAAAGTTACTGACATGTTCCTGACATGTTTGGTCCAGTTACGCCTTTGCACAATATTAGGCTGTGACATCACAGCACTAAAAGACAATGTTTTCACACAAAAAATCAGTTATTGTTAAGCCACCAGAGCAGAAGCTCCAGAAACTGCTAAACTTAGACCATTTTCTTAAATCGCTATTTTATAAAAGGAAAAGGAAAACATTCCTGGCTGTGTGAAATGTGTGCAGAAGTCACAGGATCCCACTTGTAACAACTTTCTTTCCCTTTGTCACAGCTCAAATTAACGGCGCCTGGGAGGTAACGAGCAGAACCGGAGCATGCTGCACATCTCCTTCAGCAGCTTGTTACCAGAACTGTTCCCGGAGCAAAGACCTGCTCACCACCGGCCAAAGAGTCACTCTGTATAACTGGACAAGTTTTCCATCCGGATAAATGGATTAATGAAGCACACGTTTTGCAGAGAGCTGTAGGAAAACAACTGTCCTCAAACAACGTGAGGGTGCTGCTCCGTGTGAAGACACAGACGCTGTTTATCTAATGGCTGGAAAGTTTACAAGAAAACAGCAAACTTCGTGCTGTGGTTGTTGAACTGAAGTAGTACTTTACTAGAACCAGGTTTTTTCGGTAATTTTGCGGTTGTAACAACTATTTTCTTTACATACTGCTATAGAAAAGGGACTCTTTTTAACTTAATTGAAGACACTATCAAGAGTAAATATACTGAGGCTTTTAATAAAAACAGTATGAGGGGAACATTCAAAGCTAAATAATCAGAAGCAATTTGTGTTCATGAGCAGAATGATGTGTCATTTTTTTTCCCTTGCAATGCTCTGTACTGGATCAGTTTTGAGATTGTGGCAAACTTTAAACCTATCTTAAAATAATGAACAGCAGTGAGGGTTGAAGATAGTTTGAAAAATACACTGGAAAGAGAAAACATATGCCACAGAGTGTGGTGCAAAAGTCATATTTCATGCATGACTTTAGAGAATGTTAATAAGGATTAGAACCATACTTCAGCAGAATAACAATCAGTCAAAGAAGTGTAATTAATTTTTCTTTAGATCTCTGTTAGATAAAAATACAGGAGAGATAGTAATGTTGCCTATAGATTTTGATCCAGTGAAGAAATACAGCCCTGAAATACTCCTTGTAATTGTACACTGTAACTGCAGTGTAGTACATGACTCATTTGCTTTCTAGTTGTTGGCTTTATAATATTATGAATCCAAAAATATTTTAAACTTCTTTTTTTTTTTTTTTGCTTTGGCCAATAACTATGATTAAGATAATACATCCAAAAACATATGTAAGCCGTGTACGTGGGACATATGGAAAGCAGATGTGTTCTTAATTTACATATGACCTAAAAAATCAGCTGATTACCAGAGATGGTACTTTGTGGAGCTGTTTTGGATGCAGAAGAATTGTTGCTAGCTCAGCACCATTTTAAAGTAGGCAGTTTGCTTCTCTTGTGTCTGAAATCCCAAAGTCAGTGCAGCAGACAGACTATCTCTGGAAGAGTGGTTGTTTGGCTTCACAAAGAACAGCCCAGAAATGGAAAACCAAGGTCATTTGTTTCTAAACACAACTGTTATTGAAAACTTCTTTTTAATATAAGCGTATGTTCCAGTATATGCTTACAAAACTGCAGTTGTGCCTGTAACAACGCTCCTTCAACCATAATGATAATAGAGGCCGTGCTCAGGTTCCATGATAAGCCCAGTGCTGAATGCCAAAACCAAAAGGCAAAGCTGCGTCTGTCCGACTGGTGGGGATCCACACCAAGGTGGGAGTCACCTCTTCAAAATCACAAAGTCACTTCTATCACAATCACAACAGGTCAGGAAAGTGGCTTCTTAATTAAACCCCTGTGACAGATGTTCTCTGGGGCCTGAGTTCTGGTTTCATTTATTTAGCTATACCCATTAAGAGAACAGTAACTTATCATCAAATAAAAAAGGCCCAAAAAACTTTGCTCTCGGTAGCAAACACAACCAAGAAGGAATGTTCCCATTCCAGTTAGCATCAGAAGCCAAAGCTGGGCTGTGAAGTGGAGCACCAGAACTAAGGGGTTCCTAATTTTTTTTAAAGCAAAACATTATCTAGCCCTTTCTGAGCAGAGGTGGTTCAAATTGCGGGGGGACTGTCAGAGGGATGAGACGGCTTTTCCAAAGCTCAAGCTAATTGAACACACCACTGGTAAATAAAGACACATTTTTTCAGGCAGGCATTTGTCACAGTTAGGAAATTCTCACTCTTCTGCCAGGCTCCAGCTTGGCAGCGTCCGCGGGAATCGCTCCAGCCAGAGTCCCCCTCTCAGCAGTGCCAAGACACAAACCCAGTGCTGCCGCCTCACCCTGGTGCTCGCAGCGCTCCACAGCCCTGCCTGGAGCCACGGTGAGGGGCTGTGCAGGGTCACTGAGGGGCTGTGCAGGGTCACTGAGGGGCTGTGCAGGGTCAGGCACTCGCGCTGAGGGCGGCAGCTCCAGCCGACTCTGCTGCACCCCTTCACCACCCCCTCCTGCAGCGGGCCCAGGGAGCATCCTCCTCCCAGCAAGGCAGATTCTGGAAAGACCTTGCACGGCCTCTTCATTCCCCCTAACCAACAGGCAGCTGGCTTTTTTTTTAAGCAAATAATATTTTAAAATCTGTCTCCTCCCTCCTTGCTGCAGACATGCAATTTGGGATTTGCTAGTGCAGTAGTGGCCGCAGTGGACCTGGTGGGGTGAGCCCAGGCCCAGTCCCTGCTCACCTGCTCCAGTAGCAGCACATGATGGGGCTTTCCTCCATGGCTTCAGGGAGTCTCACCAAGAAAAAGTGCCCACTGTTACCTCCAGATGTGCTGGGACTGCGGGTGAGAGTCTGAGGTGCTTGCACCTGTGTCTGCCTCAGTGCCCAGGGTGATCTCTTGGGCATCTCCCCATTGTGATTCCTGCCTGGGGCTAAGGCCATGGTCAGGAACCATCCTTGAGTCCCACAGGGCCCCTGGAACCTAAGCCCCACACTGGGTATGGACATGTTCTCTGTCCAGCAGAGACCACAGCATGCACCCAAGCACAGCAGGACTGGTATCTGCTGATTCTCAAGCCTTAAACCAGATAGAATTGGGGATTGTTTCCCCAGCTTGGGTTCCACAGCCCATGCCACTCTCCTGGTGCTTGTACACATGTACAGCCAGCCCATTTTTTCACAAATCTGAATGTCAGATTCACACACCTCTCTGGCCCAGCAGTGATGCTGAGGGATGCTTGTGCAGGTTCAAATCCCTGTGCCAGGGTTGGCTCCCAGAACTCCTGTCTGCAGGGTGGGTGCTGCCCCAATGGTTCCTCTCCACTCCTCCCAAGGGCAGGAACACCAAGATCAAAGGCTGGCACTGGACAGAGCCAGCATGACCAGTGGTCAGTGCCTAGATGCTCAGCAGACGTCCTGCTGAATCAGGATCCTGAGTGATTTCTCCTCCTCCTCCTAACTCCACCAGTATTTTTCTTTCCTTGTCCTAGAACCTCTCCTCCTTCCAGGAAATCTCTGTTTATATCAGAAAAGGCAATAGGACATGCCATTATTGTTGGACCCTTGTCCAAAACCTCTTGCTCCTCTGGCTCAGCTTCTCTCAGACAACCCTCCTCCCTGGGCCACCAGCAGGACTGGCAGCATCCACAGCCCAGCCCTGCCACCACCGCTCTCGGTGCCCCTGCCACCCCCAACATCTGTGGGGCAGAGAAGTAACACACTTCCCAGTGAGAAACTAAAATCCCACTCTGCTCATCAGAGCTACCTAATGCAATAAGCACTGAAATTCTTCCATGATAAATCCTAAAAACATAATCCTGTGAGATGTGGCATCACTACACCAAGAAAAAAGGGCTGCAGAGAAAACCCCAGCCCAGAGGCTGTTGGGGGCATTTTCTCATTGTCATCAAAGACTTCATGATCTGAAACATCTGCATTGTCTTACACTGATCAACAAGACCCACTGTCCCTCTGAACTCCAAATGTTTCCCTTCTCTGTTGCTTGATGCCTCCTTGGGTCACAGGCCCTGGCTCACAAATCATTTCAGCCTTCAGAGGGGGCTGAGTGGAAGGCAGGGAGGCTCTGAAATTCAATCCCAAAAGGTTTTTTGTATTTTTTTTTTTGGTCCAAACAAAAGTTATTTTTCTTTCAATGAGAATGCTGCAGTATCAAGTCCTGCTAACACAGAAGCACCACCCCAAACTCACTGTGGGTAGATGGTTTTCCCATTTACTGACCTTCTTGCTCAGAGAAGGGCAGAACGTGTCAAGAGGAGCAGAGAAGCTGTTGTGTAAAGTGTCAGGGCACACAGTGAGGACGAGGTTTGGTTCCCTCTGGAAGATGCAGAATATGCTGCATTTCCTACACCCTTCTGAACCAGACACGTTCTGTGTTAGGGTAGGACACTGCACACAGGCACTACTGCTGGTGGATCCAAGGGGAGCAGTGAACAGCCTTCAGATTCAAACCCAGGAGACTAACAGGATCTCAGATGCTTTCTGAAGTCCCCTTCTCTGACATACAGGCAGCCTCACACCACATCTATTCTGTCTGCATTTAACACTTCAGATGTGTTAAACACTCCTACTCTTGCATTTCAGTGAGGCTTTCGATGATGTTTTGATGTCCTTTACAGTTTTACTGAACCTTCTCCCAAGCTCACCCTGACATCACACTGTCTGCTCAATTCACTATCAGTGAACTGACCTGAGAAGTTTACAGACATTTATAGACTCCTGCACTGGCCTCAAGGATTCACAGGGTACATAACGCCCTGTTCAGCTCAGCACCTCCAGCCCTGTCCGTCCTGCAGAGGCCACAGCAAACTGACAGAGGATCACCCTCCTGAGATCTCAACAGAGCTGGCTGTTCAAAGCAAATGTGCTCTGCTACAGGGAAGCTGCAGCCTTGAGAGTTCCTCTGCATGCTGGGTTTTCTAAATAAGGCCCTGTGTACGTTCCCCTGTTTGCACTGGTCAGCAGGTCAGCAGCCACTGGTGCTTACGGTAGAAAAACAAACTCAGGTGAAGCAGCAGCAAACGACTCTGCACACCCCAGACATGAGAACGTTCCCATCCTGACTCCTGGGGCAGCCTGGTCCTAAGAAGACATGGGAAGAAACAGTGTGTTCCAGGGATAAGCGCGCCCAGGACAGGCCCCAGCCTGCAGAAACCCCAGGCAGGTCTCTCTGCAAAGGACTTTGATATCTGCTGGAGCAAAGAGCCATGTGAGACAGAGCATCTGCCCAGGACGAGATGTGAGCACCCACTGGGGTGCACGAGGTCGCCAGGAGCCGGGGCGGGGGACAGGGAGGAGAAAGGGGAATTCCTGAAGAATGATTTCTTAAAACATTTAATTAGCACTGACTTTTTACATCTAAAATTACTTTTTAAATGTGCATAGAGATGAAAAATACAGAGAGGCTGGACACACCTTCTCAAATGAGGACAGTGAGTAGTGCCGATGGAACCAGCTTGTAGCAGATGAGTTGGAGGAAGTTTGACACAGTTTCTCTGCCAGTGGTGCCAGGTTGGATGAAAAGAAAAAAATCTTAAAAACTTTCCCATTCCCTTGCTTTTGATTACAGCTTGAAAAAATACTTAATGCAAGAAAAAAAGTAATTAACTAGACTATGCCCCAGAAAGCAGCATTCTTTCAAAATTTCTCAGACTTCTGTTTCAAAAATTACAGCAACCAGCATAAACTTTACAAATCCACCAAGGAGGCAACTCTTCAAATACCTGTGGTTTCCCACATTTTCCAAGGAAAACAAAAAGATTTATAGTTTCTCATGTTAAATCTGAGGGGTTAAACTTTGAGAGACGTACTTGCCCACCTGCTGCACATGTATTAGTTCTAGCTGAAGAGAAGTCAATAAAAATGGAGAAAGAAGAATTTGCAGAGCTGGTTAAAGTAATAAGATTTGTTTCAGAGCATCTGATCTTTAGACTAACAGACTTCCAAACAGTTGGACAAGTAAATAAAGCACCACAGGGAACTGCTAGTTCCAATAGGTTACCACAGGGATACGCACAAAGGAATTCCTACAACTAAGAAAGGGCTGGTCCTATGAAAGCTAAAATACCAGCATTGGGATGGATTGCTGACTTCTCCAACATTGATCCTATGCTTCTGAAAAGATAGGGGGGTTAGTTCCACTTACTCTTTTGCCTGGGTGCAAAGTTTGAAGAAGCTCAATGACACATTTCACTACATGATCTTACAGACACAACGCAAAAGAAAATGTTTCCTTCACGGCCCTTCCTTTCTTCAGAGAAATAAAAGCAGAATCCAAACAAAACCAGTTAACCTGTAAATCTCCCACCACCTCCCTGGGATTTTCCTGCACCCTGTGCACAGCCTTCCCCAGGGCAGCAGCAGGGCAGTGCTGGGCAGGGCACAGGAAGGCCGGGCTGGGAGCAGCAGGGCTGCAGTGCCGTGGGCAGGAGCACAGCACAGCCCGAGAACAAAGCGTCCCATGTCCCATGTCCATCCAGCGCCGAGGGGGTGGAGGTGACACTGTTGTAAGGTGCCATCTGATCAGGACTTCTTTTCTGTGCTTGACATGAATAAGGGGATTAGGACGGCAAGTTTCCGTGAGCTCACTCTATCGGACAAAAGGCCCCAAGGTTTAGTGTCACACTGCCTGATAAAAGTACAGGAGGCTGTCAATCACAGGCTCCTAGGTACTTGTGTTGGTGACATAATCTTATTAGAAGATAAACCAGTGAAATCCTTTTCATGATGAAAAGTTACATTTAATTGCTCCTTTGCTTTTCTACTCTTTCTCTTGTTCATTTGCCCATTTAACTTTGTTAATGTTGGCTATTACAAGAATATAACAGCACACAGATGCCAGCTGTTCCCACCACAGCCACGCTCCAAATACGTGAACGACCAAGGGTGCTGAGGGATGGTGGTGTCTGGGCAGGAACAGAACCAGTTGTGATCCCTTAAACAGAAGGTCAAAAGAGTTACTGAATTAATTAGCACAAGTGCTCATGCACAGGGATAAAGTTAAATTTTTTGTCAGTTGCTTTAATACCAAAGAAAGCTGACAAAAAGACTAAAACATGGTAAAGCTCAGTCTCTGTACAACAAACAAAGGGACTTTTAATATCCTCTTATGGGAGCACATGCATATTAGCCTCAGTAATGGGACTGTTTCATTTCCAGGTCGCTTCTTTTCAGTTTCACAAACAGGCAGCTGATGCTGACAGCATGAATCACCCGGGAATGAATCAGGAGAAACTTCCCAGAGCCCGGAGGGGCAGCTCAGGGAGCGTCGGTGTCTGCACCCCCCGTACCCGCCGCGGCGCCTGGTCCCTGCCGTGCTGTGCCAGGGGCTCGGCCAGGAGCCTTTCAGAGTCAGCTGTGCCACACAGGCCGGGGTGACCGGGGAGCCCTGGGAGCAGGGCACTCCCCTACCCGAGGAAGGCTTCAGAGGACACGTGAGGTCTGCACAGGACTTGTTTCTGGGAGAGAGGAGGAGGACAGCACACTGCCCATCGGGCCTCGAACCCTGGTGCAGAGGAGGAGGCTGCACTGCCCCTGGACACCCTGCAGCTGTGACTGCTGGGACTGTGCAGCCACTCGTGAGCCCAGAGCCGGGTACCTGCCCTGGACAGCGGGCAGGTACCAACACACAGCGAGCTGCACCCGAGCATGAGAAGATCTCCTTTACTGTGTGGGTGAGAGCACATGGGAACAGACTGCCCAGGGAGGGTGTGGAGCCTCCCTCACCAAAGATACTCCGGAACTGTCTGGACACAACCCTGTGCCACGTGTTCTACGATGACCTTGCTTGAACAGGGAGGTCAGACCAGGTGATTCCCTGTGGTCCCTTCCTGCCTTATCCATCCTGTGATCCTGTGAACAGCCAAACCCTTGCTGGTAAAGGAGAGGAGCTGCTCAGTTTTCTTCGCCCCAGACTGCCCCAGAAAATGCCTCTGGGAACTAAATGATCACTCAGCACACAGTTTGGTCACCCCAAGGCCCTCAGTTTTTTTACCAGTTGTGCATGTAACTTTGCCATGTAAATTGCTACTGAGGAGACTGAGTAAAATTAACCAACTTCTAACTGCGAGAGTGCAGCCCAAGCCAGAAGCTTTGATTCTCAAAATATAGATTTTTAAAGCATCATATAATTGTCTCAATTAATAAACTACAAGCATATTCTCAGTAAATAACTAGTGCCATTTAGTGCCATGGAGTCCCACTAGAATAAGCTTTACACAAAGCACCTGAGTGTCCATGTTATTCATAAAATTTAGCTCCACAAATGCAAAATGTTCAAAGAAAAAATGAATTCCATTAATTTTACACATATTGTCCCTTATTTTATCCAAGTGCCTGTCAGACTGAGAACAAACTAGCACTTGGAGCTGAAATGCTCTGAGAAATTAAATGTGTAACTCTCTCCCATAACTCTGATGATCTTAAAGGAATAAGTCCTCCAGACTTCTAGAAAATCACATTTTCATTTAAGGACTAACAACAAAATATCTGATAAGTGACTTAATACTTTGCTTGTTTAGTAAGAGTTTGCGTGAAAAATCATAAGAGAGAAGGATCAGAGTGGTTGATGGCAGAACAAAAGCAGCTGAAAAATGTGATTTAACATTGGTTAAATCAGTGGTAGTTGGTAATTTAGTGAAAAGACAATTGTTGGCTTACTGGGCTACTGATCACATGTCACTGGCATTCCACAAAAGTTTTTCCAATGGAAATCCAACTCCAGCTTTTGAGAAGGCAATTTCAAAACAGAGCAACACACATATAATAATAAATTAATTACCTCACTAATTTCTCTCAAAACAACAGTTTCTATATCATGCATATTTACAAAATCCTTTATTACATTTTCAAATATTTATTCATGTTTCATACCTGCCAGTTCTACGTTCATCTTTAGAGACTCCCATTACTACACTGAAAGCCTGTCAAAAATATTTGTATACAGGTTATTTGCTCAGCACCCAAATTCCTCTGACATTTTTTCTGAAATCAAAAGGAGATGCAGAACAAGTTCAGCCCCACTCAGCCCCTGTCCTGGCCACCTCCATTCGAGGCTGTGGGAGCAGCGTGATCCACACAAACAAGAGTTTCAAAGCTTTCAAAGCAGCGATGAGGGAAGGACGAGGGGTGAGATCAGTGCAGAAATTTATTTTTACTGATGGAACTTAAGCAAATCCAAGGAACAATTAGGAAGTGCTGTCAAGTAAAGCCTGAAATCTAAGCAAGTCGCCATTCAAAGCACAGTAGGCCCTTATAAACAGTTAATCCACGCAGCTGCAGTAGTTAAAGCAAACACACTGCCCTTCACTGCGCCATCAATTACACCTTCCCAGAAAAAATTACACAAACTTGGTAGGATTTTTCAGAGAGAAGATGGATTCTTTTGGAGACTTGAGGTCAAGGCTGGACTGTTTAAAGTATATTATTAACAAATAAACATTTATTGCAAAAAAACCCTATAGGCCTTTGGGGAGGAAAATTGTGTTATTTTTGGCATCAAATGACACAAGCCATTTATGACATGAATGGCTATCACCAACACCCTGATGAAATGGCAAATGTCTCCCACTTAACTTCCCCTGGCTTCCTGAATAAACTTTTTCAAACACTTTTTTCCTTCTGAAATGGCAATAAACTCCATGTAATTTTGGTTTTCTCTCTGTTCTAGCTGTTTCAAGATCCGTAGCTGGAAAGGGTTGAAGGTACTTCCAGATGGAAGCTGAAGACTCCCCAAAGACTGGTAAGGTGATGAAAATCACATTGTTGGGATCCAGGGCCACAGACTGCCCTTGTCTGTGTGTATTCCTGTCTGATTGAAAATGTGCAGTTGGCTTTCAGATGGTTGGGTGAAAAATTCGAGGTTTAATTGTTCAATTAATTTAATTGAATGTTATAGCTCTTCTCACTGAATGTATCCACTACACGCTCACACAAACCCCTGCCAAAATATGAGCTGATTTTTTAAGTAAGAAAAAAGCCACAAATGGGACAGGCTTCAATTACTCAAGACAACTGTGTTCAAGGGACATGCATGAAACCAAGACAGCACACTTGCCTTGGGCCTGTTTTCCAGCCGTTCTGAAGGACACAGATCAGCAGAGTGAGCTCCACTGCTGCTGGTGCTCAGTCCCGGTGCCCTGGGCCAGCCATGGAGCACGATGGGACCATGGACCACCCGCTCCGGGCTCTGCCACAAGGGATGCTGCGGGTGCCAGTGCTGCTTTGCCCTGCAATCCCTGGGGATTCTCCCACATAAAATGAATGCAGGCACCATCATGGCTAACTTATTGCACACTCACAAAACCGTGCTGGGAACCAGACCCACCACGGGCAGTGAGGCCGAGGCAGTGCGAGCGAAGGAGCTGGCAGGAGCTGTGCACCCCAGAGCAGCTCGAGACACCCCCACGGGAGCTCAGGGACCCCACAAAGGTCATGCAAGCCCCACAGCCTCTAGTGCAGGACACAAGGGACACAAGGGACACAAGGAAAAGCTGCTCCTGAAATACAAACTCTGCTCCTCCACAGCAGCTCCAGCCAGGAGCAGCCAGGGCACAGTGGAATCCCTGTCAGTGGGATCTGCCTGTTCTCCACTACCGAAGTAGCTGCCTGTTAACACCTTCTGCTCCCATCAGCTGAAGCGCTTGCTGCAGCTCCAAGCGCTGAGCCCAGAAGTTTCAAATTAATAATGCCAAGCAGAGATAGCATTGCTGCAACATTTCACAGGCCATTTCTTCCTTCAAAGTGTTTTACTCCATTTCTACTTTTGCACCATTTCATAAGTTGCTCTTAACAATAACCAGCCTCGCTGCCGGTGCCAACATTCGCGTAGGGCCCAACCACACCTCACACATCAACTCCAGTGTGAGTGGGGCTGACCCCACAGGGTCACTCTCCACAGGGGAAACTTGTCACCAGATGAAGCCCATGGCAAGATCCAACTGCAAAGACAACCCATGATAAACTGTGACTTCTACTTAGGGTGGGTTTCACCTGTGAAGAGCCACATCCCCAAAAACTTCAGCGAGCAACTCCACTGAGCTCTCACTAGACACTCACTGTCAGGTAAACTGACCTTGCATGACACCACAAGCTGCTGCATGTCAGAGCAATTGGCTTCACTGGCACTACTGGGAGCAGGGATTTGCTGGCTCAGGCCCTCGCCAGGGCCTGTCGAGTGGCAGCATTGGCCCCTCCGTGCAGGGAATGTCCCCAGCCGGTGCCGGGCTGCTGGAGATGGCACTGCCAGCCCCCGCAGCACTCACGCCTGCTGTGCATGCTGCTCATTGAGGAGGCCTCCAAAGGTAGGACAGGTACTGACTCAAGCTTGCACGTACACACAAATCTTCACAGAGCAGATACTTAGTCTGTAAACCAGGATTGTTAACAGCAGGGGTGGAGGAGGAGGGAGGATCAGCTCTTTCTCTCCCAGAAAGTCAGAAATGCCAACCTCCGGAAGACTGACCTGGACAGGTAACCCACGTGGCCCCACCCCACACAGGCAGGGAGCACCAGCTTGCTCCTCCAAGCCAGCAGCCACCCACCCACCACAGCCTGTGGCTTTGGACCCCTGTGAGCCACCAGCCATGCCAGCACAGCTCCAGCATCCTGAACACGTCACTTGACTAGTGGGGAGGATGGATGGTGCCTGGCCAGTTCCAGCCTGTGCAGCCACAGTGGGGCCTGGGGAGCTGGGTCAACCCTTCCTCCCCATGCCCACCACCTTCCCACAGCCCTCCTGCAGCACCTGGTACTCTCCTGTGGCTCCTGACCATTCAAAAGGTTGGGACTAGGCTCATGAACTGGCAGAGCCTGCTCCCGGACACAAATAGCCCCAGACCCAGGGCGAGGGGCACAGCCAAGGCACTGCTGCACTCTAAGATGGCTCAGAACAGAGCATCAACTACCAAAAAACATCTGCAGAAGATCCTGAATATTTATGATCAATGCTGGGGTTACCAGATTGTCACGTACAGCTGGACCTCATTGTACCAGGTATCCCCACAATCCAGGTACCTTACCTCTTCTGCAGTCATTTCAACATTTTGGTTTGAGGTTTTTGTCTTGGTTTCATGATTTCCTACAGTGCTCTATTGTCATTGGCTAATAAACCTCTTACCATTTATCTCACTTTACATGGGTTATCAAAGGAAACCTCAGCAAGTGCAACTACATCCCCTCAAAAACTAGATTAAAACTGTGACATGTAAGGAAAAATCCAAACAGAGAGAAGCTTATTCCATTGGGAAGGAAGGAACTGCACTATCAGAGGATAGAATAATACAAGCTCCTGTCAAGATGGTTCTGTCAAAAGACAGGATCCCACAGGTTGGAAACCTGGGGGGTGGATGTTAATGAGAACTGTAACCTTTCTCACTAACGAGGTTTGGCAGGTATTGTGCTGCAGCCCAGGGTCTGGTTCCACGGAGGTGCCGAGGACCCCGGCCCCAGCTGCACGGGTGGCAGTGCCCAGTGCCCTGCCGAGCTCCCCTGCTGGGGAGCAAGTGCTGTCCCCACCACACCATCATGCTGTCCCCATTACACTGTCACACTGTCCCCATCACAAAGCACTGTCCCCACCACACCATCATGCTGTCCCCATTACACTGTCACACTGTCCCCATCACAAAGCACTGTCCCCACCACACCATCATGCTGTCCCCGTCACACCATCCCCATCCACAGGTGTGACACACATGCTCCCTCAGTAACACACAAGGAATGCACCAGAGCCATCCTGTAAGGAGCAATGGTGCTTCTCTCCATCACAGTAACCACTGGCTGTAACCAGAAATGTTTTAATACAATATTCATAATTTCTTCTGCAAATTCAAGCTTGCTTTCTCTCTATCATAATACCAATCTATGACAAAAGCAGCAACTGCCAAAAAAAAAAATTGATGCAGATTATTATTCTTTGTTTGGCCTTGTTTTGGTTTTGTAATCAGTGAATGGTAATTCAGGTTACACCAAGGAATGAGCACGTGACAGCAAACTTCCCAACAGCTACCAGGAGGATTTGGTCCTCAGCATGTGCACATAAATCCCATCAGCTCTTACTGGGAGAGTGCACAGGCACTCTCATACATTATACATAAAACACCAATTGCAGTAAAATCAAGAGCCAACTTCCCTCCTTTGATGAGCGAGGATGGCTGTCACTGAAGCCAATAGAACTGCATGTTCACGTCAATGTTTGCAGAAGAAAATTTTGTGCATATTAAAAAAAATATGTTTTGGAAGCAAAGCAAATGACCTCCATGATACAGGTTCTCTGTAAACCTATTTGCCTGTTACAGGAGAATCACAGCACAAACCTTTATCAACTCCCCAAGAAATGTGCTATTCCTTGTTATGTTGATATAATGTTGGCATTTAATTGATTTGTGCCACAGCAGTTCTGCTGTACCTGTGAGGAGATCACCGTAAAATTTCAAACCCAAGAAAATAACGAGCTGAAATTAGTCATATTAACAATTCCTGTACTGTAATACAATCTCACAAAAGTCTACTTGTTCGGTTGCCCACAGGCAAATAGTTTTTGAAAGGTGAGTAAAACCCCCTGCTCTGTGGAGTGAGGTGATGAGCCGTGCACAGGTGGGCTGGGCCAGGGTTCTGCAGTCCCAGCTCTGGCACACACTCGGTGTAACACCCCACGGGCCTCTGTCAGTGCTGACCTCAACATTACACCCCCTCGAGACAGCAGATAGTTAATGGGGACTACAAGTACTTCATTTTAAGGATTTTGCTTCAACACAATCTGCATTAAAACTGTATAATATGCCACACACGGTGTTTCTACCTACAAGGTACATTCAGCATGCCATAAAGGGCCACGGCAGCACAACTATTCTGGGTACATGTCGGTCATATAAGAGGAGAAAACAGTTATCAGTATTTTGTTCGGTAACAACCAGAGCCTATTTTGCAAAATGGCTGCTTTGGGAGCAGCGTGTTGAGCCCGAGAGGCAGGAGCCTGCTCCATCCACCCCTGCTCCTGGCAGTGTCACTGGTGCCAGGGGCTGGCTCTGGGCTCGGGGCTTCAGCAGCCACGGCCACTGACACAGCTGTCACAGTGTGGCCAGAGCGACCGTAGGACAGTAAAGCAAGGGTAACACAGTATTTCAGTTCAGTAGTAGCAGTCTAGCCAAAGTAAATCTAGGAACATAAAGTACATGTAAGGTTAATATTTAAAAATAAGTTAAAAAAAGAAAAACTGCCTCAATTTTATATTGAATTTGAAGAGGCGTCTAAAACCAATGAATAGTTTGCCTGAACAAGGCACTGAAGATTCAGATCTATATTAACATGTGTGTTAGAAACACTAATATTACATTTCAAATCAAAACTCAGGCTCATTTTACCTTACGAGTATTGTGATTTTTTTTCTCTTTTATAGTCTCTACTCTCAAACTCAGAAGTCTAGCTTGACTTTCAACATTTATTTTAAATTAGATCTGAAGCTGTTCATATATTTTTTTACTTAGTTACTAATAGAGAAAAGCGATGTCTCCTCCCTAAATGCTACCAGCACTGTTAAAGCTTCCACTGTTGCAAAATGATCTTACCTCTCTCTGTTACATTTTATAAAATACTGTAACTCAGAAAAGACCTCTGCTTTTTAAATAAATTCTCATACCTTTTTATCAAAAAGATCGGTTTTCATTCATAGCTTTGGCTATAGTATACCATAACTACACAGTCTGCAAGGTGGATATTTGATGAAAACTTCCTGCCCACTTCATTTAGTTATTCCAGATCACCTGGAGAAAGGAAATTTCTGTTCCTAATTGCACCCACTTAACTCCAAAGTAACTCCTTTAATTCCATCCTTTGGCTGCTGAAGACTCGGCTGCTGAGGCTCAGAACACATTGTTACTTATAACTAACTGTGTCCTTTGTTTCAAAAAAAACGTGCAAGTTTTATGTTCTGCAACGAACAAGAAACTGTCATTTCATTATGAGTCAATCTTTGCCTTGTGAGTAACGTAATCATCCCAAATCATGCCAAAACCCCTTCCTACCACACCAAACCATCCCAGAGCAGTACCTGGTTTGTTTACTTTTACTGGAGATTGCTCTCCAAGTCACTTTACAGTTTTATTTACTTGTTTGTTTCTCACTTCACTCAAGCAATAACATGACTTATGATGTGGGAAAAAAACTGTAGGCAAAGAGAAGCATTTTTCCCTGTTCTTTCTGCAAGTCTGTCATTCACCCTCGTACACCTCTACAGAGGACACAGCAATGGCCCTTTTCCATCTTGCTGCGGTTTAAAATTCACGGCCTTTCTCTGACTCTGCATTCTATGCAACTTGTGGCATGGTCCAAGCCAGCTCAAGCAGTAGAAAATCCCTTTCTAATTTTGTCATGAAATGTTGCTGTTATATTTATACTCCACACTCTCCCTAAACTGCCACAAGCACCAGGCAGCACAGGGAGCTCCACGCACAGCACACAGACATGGACCCTCCTGCTCTGCCTGGCAATGACAACAAACATGAAGTATTTCCTGACCCCTCTCTCCCTCCAAAAGCACCCCACTGAACCACGCCAGCCGTCCCTGGGTGCTCGGGGTGCCTGTGCGTGTCCCTGCGTGGGCCCCAGCGCGGCCGCTGGCACAGGGACTGTCGAGTGTTCCATTACAGCCAGGAGGGCCCCGGCTGCTCCTCCGGCACCGAAACCTCCCAAACCTCCCACTGGCCTCCACACCGAGCACGAGGGGGTTCAGATCTCCTCTAATCACTCCCTGCATCTGCTGCACTCGCCATTCCAGGAGGAGGCATTAAATAAAATGAAATCAATTCCTGTTACCGCAAGAAGTAGTCGACTTAGTATAAATCCAAATTTTGTCCGGAATAAAAAATAAAAATCACAGCTGTGTTAGGACAAGCACACTCCTTTTTCTCCTGAATATTTCTGCCCAGATATCTGACTAAAGGACACAGCCTCTCCCATTACTAAAGCTGCCCCCCCACTTTCAGGTTCACCAGAGTGGTGAGCACTTTAGGACGTACCAGGCTTTACAGGCTGCTCCACAACAGAGAGAAGCCAGAGGAGTGTATATTTACCACTGAAATACACTACTAACATAATTAATCTAAGAAGAGACATTATAATCCAGCTGGTTTATCATGATATATTATTGACAGTTGGAAAGGTGACGTATGCCTTTGAACTTCAAAAGTTTAGGCCAAAAAATAACAGACCTGACTTCTAAACAGAACGCAAAATATTCCTGTTTATTATAATACTCAGTGAAGACATTTTCGCAGGATATTTCATATCTATAGGTTATTTTTTCTCAGGTTAGTAGTAAAGCATTATAAACTACACTCCTGTTAATTTAATTGCATATCGCCTACATTGCACAAAAATCTTCCCTCTGGTTTTCTGCCACGGATCAGTGCAAATCGCATCTTTTCATTGCAATTATTTTGTTCAGCGTTACCACGATTGCAGCAGAAAACCAAAATGTCTCCCCAAATTCTCAAAACACCCCCGTCCCAGATCCCTGCCAGCACTCGGGCAGCCCAGCCCGACCCGGCGGGTGGCCGGTGCCCGGCGCTGCCGAGGTGCCGCGGGGGCCGTGCCATCCCCACCCGCGGGGACGGAGCCGCCGACACGGGGGACCCGCGGGGGCTCAGCCCCAGCACGGCCACTCTGCTGACGTCACCGGCTGAAAAAACAGCCACATTTCCTCAACACTCCCGCTTTGGGGACTATTTCGAGGTGCCACGAAAGCCTGATCGTACAGAGGATTTTTGATGGGGTTGATGTGACTGATGGTGCAGGACTGGTGGCATTTTTGCTGAAAAGAGTATTTCAGCGACTTTTAAAAGCATTTTTAGTGGAAGACATAACTTTAATCATTACTCCATGTCCAGGGTACTCCTGTGTCTAAGTTTCACCCGGTTTCTGTGCTGTCTCCCAGTGACCCACGCACAGGGACCAGTGTCCGTTCGGCACAAGGCGAGGGCAGCTGGAGGGACCCCCCGCTCCACATTATTCTGCCGAGCTCACGGTGCTGCACAACTGCACCCGTGAGCAGAACAGCACGGCGGGTGCTCCTCGGTTAAAAATAAAACAGGAGAACTGAAAACAAACCAAATCCTGTCGTTAGCAGATTGCAATTGAATCCGGGTAGCAGAATGCAGCCGAATCCGGGAGCTCCGGTCCCTCCTGCACCGGGCTCCTGCCACATTCCACAGCCCGCGCTCTGCGAGAAAAATAACAGCCACGAAACCAAGAGACACTCACTGACGGGAAGCTTTTGTTGCATTTTGAATATAAAACACAACTCAACTGGGAAACATCAGCCTCAGAGTTATGCTCGTGTGAAAGCATTCCCAAAATCCGAAGAGGGGAAGATTTCCCCACAGCACCGAGGCTTCGTGGGGTTTTCTTTCCTTCCTGCGGGGGACGTGCTGCTCTGTGCTGACTGCACAGCAAAAACAAGCCCAGCCACCGACAAGAAAGAACTCAAAGAACAGTACAAAAACATACCAGAAATACATGGCGGATCTTTTGTAATAGCATCCAAACATGATGCTAAAACAATGCTTGACAACATTTAAAAGAACAAAAACCTGAATGTTATCTTTTCTACCCTAAGCAAAACTTAGAATGCATTAATGAAAACTTATGAAATAGCTACTCTGAGCATTTGCTATTCGGTCCCTTCAATAAAAACCTCTTTTACAGCCTCTATTTCCAAAGCTAGAATAGGAATACAGATATTTCTATAAATTATGTGCACTGCTTACATATGAAATATGTAACCAGAAACAGTTATTTTTCATAACATATCCTTTTTCACTATCAGCAATAACTAGGACAAATTGTTATGTAAGACTGAGCAGTTGAAAGAAAAACAAACCAGAAAAGCACAATCACAAAAAAATGGAAATATACAAATGGGAAAAATTGTAGTATTTATAAATACTAACGTTTTTTAGAAGGAAGCACTGTTATGAATGGTACAATACATAAATTAATTTAAGCAAAGTGCCAGAATACAACTACTGCAAGCCTTCTATTTTTGAAAAACAAGCATTCTGAAGGTTTCAGTTTATCTGAAAAAAAAAATTCTTTAAAAAAACCACACCAGCATTAAGTGTAAGGTTCCAAATGTGCAGCAATTTGGTAAAGCTCTAACTAAAATCAAAGAGATTCTGATTGACTTGAGCTTGTGAGATCCAGCCTCCCTGGTGCCATTGTACCGCTCTGGACTTTTTCCCTTAAAAACCTTGTCATCAAATGCACCTGACCCTCAAAATTCTAAATTTTAGCAAAATAAGTACTTAAATGTATTGAATTCCTTCTTTAAAAAGAGACCAAAATACGTGCCCAACTTGTCCCGCTGGTCCCACTGACATATTAACAATATTTTTGTGATAAATTACTTTTATCAGGTACCTCTGAATACTTCAAACTGGGCTTGGGCCACTAATCCACCTCCCCCAGGATTTGTTCTAACATTCCAGAGTAGCTTCACACAGCCAACATTATAATTTAAAAAAAAAAAAAAGGAAAAAAGAAAAACTGTTTTCACCCTTCCCCCTAATGTGAAATGCCCTCATCCAAGGATGGGCAGCAATCATTCCTGACCCAGGGAAAGGTGTAAGGTCTGATATCTGACCCATCAGAAGCTTGCTTTCATTAGAAAGATGAGACACCAGTTTCCCAAAGATATACACACAGTGCTTGATTATAGTCCTGGGAGTTCTGGAGAAATCTGACCTTTAAAATTGCATTATTACGTACAGAAAAATCTATTTAAAGCAAATTTCAGGAACTGAGATATTTAAGTAAACTTTATTCTCCCTCTTCTTTTTTCTTTTTTTTTTTTTTTCCTTTTTTTTTCCCCCCAGAGATCTGTAAATAAGACTCAGGATAACAAAAAGTATCTGATATTACTGATCCCTGTCTTCCTCCGTACCGATCCTATTCCATCTCACTACCCCAAGGCACGATCACTGAGCACAGAGGCATTTCCCATCCCGGTGTTCCAGCACAGGACTGTGGCTGTGCCCCCTCGCTGGAGCTGCCTTGCACAGCTCGCTCATGGCTTCACCCCCCCAGTCTGACGGACAAAACTGACCCTCTGCACCGCACAGCCCAGAGCCACTCGCACGGATGGACAGCTATTTTTATCTTCTAGCTACCATAAACGAGTATTTCTCCAAGTTTGAAAGGGTGCACAATCCGTGTCAGCATAGTTTCACATGTTTGCTCTTTTGGGCTAATAAAATCCCAGAGAAAACAAATTCTGATTTACCATGTCTCCCCTCCCCTTCCCTTCCCGTGAGCCGCTGCCGCTGTCAGTCCTCGGGGGCACACACAGCAGGGCACCATGTCATGTCACACTAGGTGCTGGGATTCAACAAAGGCCAACATGTTGATATCTTTTTATTGTTCAGCAGCCTGGTTACTCTGTTTCCCCCCCTCTACAATTGGACACCTTTGATAACACGGGAAGTTCTGAAGCAGTAACATTTCTATTTTCAGTCAGGAAAGTATTTTTGTTTTTACAAAGCAATAGTCTCTGATCTTGCTTTTTAGGTTGCTAAGTACGACCCTTTATTTTACAGAAACTAATGATGGGACTTGGGAGGGGACATTTCTTTGCAAATAATGTAAATATTTACATTGCCAAATAACACTTTCTTAGGTAGCCTGAAGACTGTTCTAAATTCTTCCCTACTCAACAAAAATATCTAAGGTGTTACTACCCACAGAGGCAGAAGTTTCACTGCTCTACAACTACAGCTACCACAGGCTGGTTTATTTTGTGTAGCAGTAAAAGGTAAATCCCATGGATGTGCTCCCTGCCCTGCGAGGGTGAGATGGCAGCGGCCCACGGGCAAGCTCTGGGTTATTCCATGTGCAGCGCTCGGGCCATGGAGGAATCTCTGGGAGTTGGTGAGGGCTGCGGCACGAAATAACGTGTTTTGTTGTAATTCCTAAACAGGGGGACATTTATCTGGGCCATTTATACAAGAGTTATAACCCTCACAATATTTATACTCAGCATGTCATGTTAGCATTTACTACCCGTTTCCATGGAGATGGATTTTCATGCTGTAGCTATGAAATGCACATTGTTGCCACTAAGCCACTTCAGGCCTTTCTGGAAGCCTGCTGAATGCCTGACAAAAGTTGATGCAAACCAATAGTTGTTGTTCTTTGTTTGTTGCCAGACTTCTAGCAGAGCCATATTATGTCCTAGTGATTGAAGTGCCCATGTTCGCCCCCCTCCCGGCACAAAAAGGATCCTCAATTTCGGTGACAAGCATGAAGTGGGCTTCTGCTGGGGAGGGCGGCCCGGCGCGGGGCCGGGCTCTGTCCCCGCGCGGGGCCGCGGCGCGGCGGGGGCCGCTCCCGACAGCGCCTGACATTTGGGGATAAAGCCGGAATAACAGAGAGAGCGGGCAGCGCCGGGGCCAGCGCCGAGCTCAGCTCCGGGCTCTTCCCGCTGCTGCTCCGGTCTCTCGGCCGGGCCCCGCCGCGCTCCCTCCGCGCCCGACGGCCGCTCCGCCGGCCCGGCCCGCGGCAGCGCACCGACGGCCCCGCCGAGCCCCCGGCCCCGCCGCCGGGCAGTGCCAGCGGGCGCTCCGCGGGCCGGGCGGTGCTGGGGCGGCGGCGGGACGGGGCTCGCCTCGGGCAGGAGGGATCCGCGGGGCGGCTCCGGGCGCTGCCTGCGCAGCCCGGGCCGGGCCGCCCCACCGCCGTCCCCTCCGACGGCGCCGCAGGGTCCCAGACCGCGGCGGGCCCGGGGGCAGCGCCCTTCCCGGGTCGGACGCCGCGGCTTGGTGTCTCCGGTCCCGTCCGTGCCCGCCACGCCGCCTGCGCCGGGGTCCCCGCTCGCCGGAGCCGCCACCCCGCAGCCGTGGGCCCCGGCGCGGGGCTGCTCCGCTCCGCCGGGCTCGGCCCGATCGGGAACACGCTCGCAGCCCGCAGCGCACCCCGGGCCGGGCAGGGCTGCCCCGGCGGGACCCCCGTCACCCCCCGCGCCCTTACTGTTGGTAGTCCTGCTTGCAGTAGAGCTTGCGGTCCCGGAAGTAGCAGCTGGTGGTGAGCGCCTGCTGGCAAGCGGCGCACTGTAGGCACTCCTCGTGCCAGGAGGACTCGTTCACCCGCATCAGGAACCGGTCCGAGATGGGCCGCTGGCAGCCCTCGCAGACGGCCTGGTGCTGGCACTCCGACCCTGCAACGGCAGACGGCGGCGTCAGGCGCCGGCTCTGGCCCCGACACAGCCCCGACACAGCCCGGCCCCGGTCCCCAGCCCCGGTCCCGGGCAGCCCAGCCCGCCCGGCCCAGCCGCGCGGCGAGACCGAGCTCGACGGCTGCCGCCGGCACCGCATCCCGCACACGCGGCGAGACAGTCCCGCGCCCGGCGCCAGTCCGGGTCTGAGCGGCTACAGCCCGCATCAGCCCAGGCCCCTCGGACCGCAGCCCCGGGTACCGAGCGGAGCGCGGGGGCCGCTTTCGGTGTAGCCGAGAAGCGACCGGCAACTCACCCAGCAGCACTCCCAGCGTGGCCGGCCCCGAACGCAGGGGGTGGTCTTCCATTTTAATACCGTCCAGCATCTTGGCGCAGTCCGGCGGGCCCCGCGGGAAACACCTCTCCAAGGACTCGGGACCCGTCGCGATGTCCATGGGCGGCGGCGCGGCCCGGCGCTCTGGACGGCGGGGCGAGGCGCTGCCGGGCGGCGGGGCCGGCTCAGCCCCGCGTCGGGCCGGGCGCGGGGACACTCTGCGGCCGGGAGGAGGGAGTCGCTTTTATTTTTATCTGGGAGACATGAGGAGCGTTTCCTGCCCAGGCTTCCAGAGACGGGGGGCAGAGGCAGGAGCCGGCGCCGCCGCCCATGGGGCCGCCCCGCTACACGGGCGCGCACATGCCGCGCACACGGCGCCGGGCAGCCGCGGTGTCACCTGCTCGCCGGCAGCGCCGGACCCACGCCCTGCGCGGCGCGGAGGGCCCTCCCGGGGCGGGCCGGGCCGGGCGGAGCGCGGGCGCGGTGGGCCGGGCGGGGCGCGGGGCTCCCGGCGCTCCCAGCCCCTGAGCCGTGCGGCGGCCCGAGGAGCCGCGCCGTTTAGAGCAGGGGCCGCCGCGGAGGAACACACCCCCCGGCGCCTCACCCCTCCTCAAACTTGCTGACATTTGAACTCCATTGGTGCGCGCCGTATCGCTGCGCCGCGGTGATCCGTCTCCTCGACGTCAAATAGTGCCCTGGCCCCGCCGGGCCCCCGCGGCCCCCGACGCGCGGCGGCGCCCGGGGCGCGGGGCGGCCGAGAGACGCGGGCAGTGCGGGCCCGGGGCGCGCCCCCGCGGGCCGGGGAGGGGGAGAACGATCTCGGCCGAGGGCGGCGGCGGAGCGGGGCCACGGCTGCTCCGCTCCCCCGTCCGCGCCCCGCGCCGCTCCCGACCCGACGGCTGCTCCTGGCTCCTGCCCTGTCCGGGGTAGGTAGCAGCGCGCGTCCAGCGCCGGGCCACGGGCAGGTGGCGGCGGGACCCTCCCTCGGGGCGCCCGGCCCCGGCGGGGACGCGGGTCTGTCCCGCGGACGGCGGCGGCGCGACCGGCCCCGGCGGGGACGCGGAGCGGGGCGCGGGGGGTTGCACCTCTGAAAGGCGGCCCCGAACCGTCGCGGCGGGGCTGCGGGCGGGAGAGCTCGAGCAGAGCAGCGGCCTGAGGGATGCGGATGCTCCCTCGGCCGCGACCCCGCGCCCGCTCCTGCGGCAGCGCTGCCCGCTCGGGTTGGCCGCTAACGCGTTGGAACGCGCAGGGACTCGGTGCGGAGCGCAGCGCGAGTGTTCACACCCCCCGTGTGTGTGCGGGACAGCCCTGTCCGAACCCACCGTGCCGGGATTCCCTCTGAGGAAACAAAACCGACGGGAAAAGCGATCCCCACCAGCCTGCCCGTGCGCACGGAGCACCGGACCCCGCGCCACCGCCTCCCTTTCGATTTTGTTTTTTTTGAGGGAGTTGTGTTTTGGATTTTTTTTTTCTGTTTGTTTGTTTTTGTTTTTTTTTTTTTATCCGATACCGTTAAAAATCTAAATCTGAAGAAATTAAAATCCAGAAAGGATTCCGTGAGGAGATTCTTAATGTGACCCGTGATATGCCATGACCTTGTCAAAGGAAGGAGTTTATTTTGTAATGCTCCCAAAATATTGATACTTAATAAGCAGGGCAAGTGTTAACTTGAATTACTTAATGCTTCTCTTTTTTGGGTCTTAAGATAAAGCCTCTTTTTATGCCGTTTTCATGCGCAAAAATCTCAGAAAGAAATTCGTGACTACGTTTAAGTTAAATATTTTGGAAAGGGTTTTCAGTAATAGGGCTTATTTGGTTTTTGTTCTGGAGAGTACAAATCTGAAAATCTTTGTCGCTAATGCTGAAAAAATAATATATGATTATTTAATTCTGAGATCAAGATAAAGGCTGCTAAAATTTCAAAGTTCAATCAGCGGCGAAAAAGCTGCTCGTTCACATTAATATTTTATGTTCCCTTCCTATTTTCTCTTAAGGATTCAAAGTTCTCCATCACAGAGGGCTTCCGTCAAATTATCTTCCACAGTTGCGAGGAAAATTAGAGCCCCCGTTTCCGCAGGAGTTTTCGTAAATTCTCGTTATAAAAAGAAGAACGAAAAGAAGAAAACCCAAAACCCAGTCAAAAGGCAGCTCTAAGTGGCGGGACTTGGAAGCGGAGCGGGAGTCCCTAGCCCCGCAGCCGCAGCAGTAATTCCGGCTTTGTTCCTGGGTTTTTACTCGCAAATATCACACCAAATTGCTTCTTGCTGTGTGTATGTACGAACACTGTGCCGAGTAAATGTTATCCCCGCTCCTGCCCTGAGAACAATTCGATGAGGTGTTATATCGCTTTATATGATGCTTTTAAAGAAAAACAAAATGCAATTAAAACACCCACGCGCAAAACCATCACAGAAATAAACCCAAACCAGACTAACGCAGCCCCACCTCCCCGCGGCTTCCTTCGAATTCTCCGTTTATTTGCAAGGCACATCTCCTTGTTTTGGGTTAATTTTGAGAGTCGAACAAGGAACGCAGCCGGACTCAATCCTGCCCTTCCCAGACGAGGCAGGAGGAAGAAGCACCGGTTTAACGAATAGTGGCCGAACCCGCGGAGGAGCCGCCGCGCCGAACGCGCTGCGACAGATCTCCGCCGGCCTCCGGGACTAGCCTCCCGGTCCCCGCTCCTCGCCCGTCGGTCCCGCCCCGGTGCACACGCACGCGGGTAGCCGGCTCTGCGGGGAGCGCAGCGGGACCCCGGCGGTGTGCGGGACAGAACGGAGCGTGACCCGGGGGGGCCGCGGGCGTCTTGGCACGAGGGCAGGGTGGCGCCGGGCGTTTTCCGCGTAAGCGTGCGGGCCCGGCGGGTACGTGTCTGTGCACTCTGGCTGCCCCACGCCCCGTTTCTGCCCAAGCGCATTCTCGGATGCCTGCACGCGGATTTTTCCCGGTACCGACGCGCGCCGCCCGCTCCCGCGGTCCGGTGCGCGCCGTGCGGTCCGGCCGTGCGGCGGGGCTGCCCCGCGAGGTGCGCGGCCGGACCCGCGCGTGGGGGGTGCCCCCGGCGGGCGGTGACGGCGCTGCCCGGCCCGGCCCGGCCCGGCCCGGTGACCCCGCTCGGCGGGGCCGGTGCGCGGGGCTCGGGCGCAGCCTGCCCCCTGCCGGCGCGCGGCGGCACGGCCGGGGCTCGGCGGGCGCGGGGTCAGCCGGGGCGAGCGGCGGGGCCGGCGGGGAGCCGGGCAAGGGGGAGAGGGGCCGACCGGCCCGGGTGCTGCCCAGCGCGGCGCTTCCCGACCCTGGGCGGGGCGGACCGGCCCCGACTCTGCAGCACCTCGGCGGCGGGGCGAGGGGGGAGCCCCGGGGCAGCCGGAGACCACCGGCTCACTTTGTCCTGTTTTTCTCCACCCACAGCTGGACTCTGCACCTCGCTGCCCTGCGGAGCCCCGACTTTCCCCGCTCGCCAGCCGAACGCCGAAGCATCGGTGCACGGAAAAACGCTCACGGCAGGAGCACTGAGGGAGCGCCGGGGCACGGGGCCGCTGGCACGGCAGACAGCTGCCGAGGTTCGGCACCGCCACAGAGGCCGGCGGGCGCCCCTCTGGCGGACTCGCTGCCGGTTGCCCGCGGAGCTCCCCATGCTCCCCAGAACCGGGCGCTCCCCAGACCGGCTCTGCAGCCCGCAGCTCCGACGGAGCCTCCGGCGGCGGCACCCACCGCCCGGTGCCTCCCTGTCGCCAGGCCCCTGCCCCTGGCCGCCGTCGTGCGGGGCAGTCCCACTACCTGGCCCCGCTCGCTCGGTAGCCCCGGCGGAGCGGTTCCGGCCCAGGAGGAGCCGCCGCCGGCCACGCATGGAGGCAACTGATCCAACCGACTCTCCCCGCCTCGGAAGGATGGATGTGAACGAGCTGCGAAGTGTAGTTACCAATAACAATAACAATAAATTATCGGGCTGTTGCTCAGTAGCGCAAACAAATGCTTCGTGAACCACGCGGAGCCTCCCCGTGCACCGCAGCCGCCCTACTGGGACCGGCCCGTCCACCGACCGGCTGAGCCCTAGCCCCGGGAAGGGACCCTGTTCGTCCGGCGGCCTCACGGAGCAGGTCACCGGGGCCGGCCAGAGCGGCTGATGGGGGAGGTGGAGCCGGCGGTATCCGGCAGAACGCGGTCGGAGGCCACGCCGCGTGAAAAGCGGCGAGCACCGAGCCGGTATTTTAATTAAGCAGGATCTCTTTGATACAGGCCGCCCGATGCTATCTCTGAGCTCTGTTCCCGTCACGGCAGCATTTGGGTAGGAAAATTGCTGAGAGAGGCGGATCAGGCAGAGCGCCGGGGCCGCGCCGAGAAGCCGGAAAGCCCCGGGGAGCAGCGGGTGCCGCGCGGCGCTGGGAGTCCCAGCCCCGCCACGATGCGGTGCCGCCGTGCGCCTTTTCGGGGGGCCTGGAGGAACGGGAGCCAATTTACTATGATTAAAGGCACAGGCGAGGAGGCGCCACGCATTTGCATGCGCCTTCATCTTCCCTAAATAGATTTTTGAGGGCAGCGCGGCAGACAGGCTCGGGCTTCGCTTACCCTCCGCCGGCGGAGAGCCCGGCCGGGCGGCTTCAGGGCATGGAGATCTCGAGCTCCCCGCCCGCCCGAGGGAGCCGCAGAACCTGCGCCGGCACCAGGGCCCTGCGGGGCCGCGCTGCTCCGGCGCGGAGCCGTTCCGCCGCCCGGCCCCTGCTGCGGCTCCGCACTGTCCCCGCGGCTCCCAGGGACCCGCGCACGACGCGCAGTGCCTGCGCCTGTGATGGAGGCTGCGCCTCGGCCTCACCAGGACCCCGGCTCTCGCTGCCCGCTCGCCCGGCTCTAGCAGGGCCCGTGTTACCGGCGCAGCCCTGTCCCTCACCCGCCTTGACCCGCACGGTCCAGCGGTCCGGGCAGGCGGCAGAGGCCCCGTGACAGCAGTGGCGGACACCTGGCTCAGGCCCGGCTCGGTCCGAACAGAAGTGCTCTCGCTCCGGTCGCTCACCGTCCCGGGGCTCCCGGGGACAGGGACACGACGGGGCGAGCGGGCCGAGCCCTGTCTGGCAGCAGCGTGTCGCGCACATGTGCCCCCGCGGCGACCGATGCCAGGTGCGAGGCTGGGGGCAGAGTTTACCGCCAGCCTCTGACGGCTCCGCGGGTTTCCCAGCATGGGTGCTGGGGGGGTGGGTGGGAGGTGGTGTCTTTTCCCAGTTCAGGGCAAATACCTTCGTTTCACTGGGAAATTTAACCTCTCCTTGGAGCTGGATCCATTATACGGGTTTAATATCCGCTCTTTTACAGCTCAGTGTTGTAAAAGGCAGCAGCCAGGTCTGTGAACTCTGACATGTGCACCAGCGGGGGGGTGCGGGGGGGACAGGACCTGCCGGCGCGGGGCACGCCTGCGAGCGCAGCCTTTCATCTGCGGTGCCTCTGCACCAGCCCCGCCGGCCGGAGCGGGACGGGGGCGGCTGCGGCCCCCAGCCGTGAGGCCCGCAAGAGCCCTCGGGGCCCCCGCCGAGGTCGCGGGGTTCGGCAGCCCCCGAGGCGCCCCCGGGGGTCTGGCAGGGCCCCACCGCTCCCGGGGAGCGGACTGGGCCGGCGCGGCAGAGGCCGTGCCCGCATCGGTGGCCTCCCCCGCGCCACCACACGGCAGGTGCCCAAGCAGCGCGGGCAGAGGCCGGGAGCCCGAGTGAGCGGGTCCGGGCGCTGCTTGTCCCGGGGCTGTCGCTGCCGGCGGGACGCGCTCCCGCAGAGACCAGCTCGGCAGAGCCGCGATTCCCGCGCTGGTGTGAGCGGTGCGGTGCGACGGAGGGACGGGAAAGGACGCGGCCACCCCGACTTTCCGCTTTTTCTCTCGAGAATTGTCAGGTGCGTGGAGCAACCCGGGAGGGGGTACTGGGCCCGGGCTGTCCGCGGGAAACGGCGAGCGCACAGCGCCGGGCGGGCGGCGCCGCGAAACGGGCGGGAACCAGCTCCGCCGGTGCGGCGGCCGCGCCATCCCGGCACCCGCGGGACCCGCCGCTCCCCGAGCAGCATCTCCTGCTCCCGGGGCGGGCGGGCTGCCCGTGCCAAGTTGCACTGGAGGCCGTCGGGCCGGGGCGGCGGCAGGAGCGCCCGGCTGGCGGGGGCGGCGGGTCCTCTAGCCGGGTGGAAGCGGGTTCCCGTCAGAGGGGCCAGCTCCTCGGAGGCGGAGGGAGCTGGCCGCTCCTCCGCTTTTCCGAGGCGCTGCGGAATCATTTTCTTAGGTTTAATCGAAGTTCTTAAATACAACTCGATTTTGCGGGGGAAAAAAATTAAAACAACGAGAAATCGTTTCCTCCTGGTGCTGGGAGGCCTCTCCGTTATGACTAACGTGCCGAGAGGACCGCGGGCCGCGGCCGCCCTGACCCCTCTCTCCACCCCACCGGGGCCTCCCAGAGCCCCGCGTGGGTCCGGTGTGGCGCGTGGGCCAGGCAGGACCCTGCAGACACCGCTTCGCCGTCGCGCCCTCCGCTCGCCCACGCAGGGCCGGCTTCTTGAAGAGAGACATGAAAAACAACGTGTTTGGGAGGAAGAGAAGAGAGGAGAGGGCTCTGCCTGCAGACGGCGTCGCTCTTACGTAAAGATACGAACAGCAGGAGCTGCAGTCGGGGGTGACGGCGTTGCAGTGGCTGCTGGGGCTCTCCGAAGCTGCCTTTGTCAGCACAGAACGATCACGTAAAATGGGAAATATCAGAAGCCGCGCGAATATGCAGCGCTGCCCTGAGCGGAGCGCTCCGCTCTGGTTTGTATTAGCGATTATTGCGCTGTCATTGAGGAATGCAGGGGTGGAAGGATTTGCTTTGGAACTCCAAGTACACGCGGTACAAGAGAGAAGCGAAACGCTGCAGCTTGCGTGCCGCACGAAAAGCAGGATAACGCTGAACAACCCCCAAGAAAGGCTGAGGGGGAGCCGGGGGAGGCCGCCCCACTTCTCCCACCCCACTCTACCAGTCGACTCGTCCCGAGGGCTGCTCCTGCCTCGTTCCCTCAGACCCTCCTGCTCCCCAGTACCACGCGCCTGGTAGCTTGTCATGCCGAGCGGTGTGTGATGCAATTCCCAGCATGGGATTCCTCACCTGCTGCCAGCTGATCGCTCGAGAGATGCACGCTAGGCTGCAGGCTCTCCTGGCAGCGTTTCCTTGTCCTCTCGCCTTTTCTTGCATGTCTGCCTTATCTGACATGTTGGGTGCTGGCAAGGCGAAACCTGAAGCAGCCCTTGGAAGGGTCCGGGAAGGGAGGGCTCCCATCGCCCCGCACCCTCTGCCCCCGCTGCTGCCCGCGGTCCTGCCCCGTTCCGGGACACCGGCGGGCCTGGAGAAACATGGTTATTTTTTCTCTCCCATTATCAATAAGCCCAAATTATTGCTTACTATTTCTATTTATCTCGAAACGTAAATTTCAGCTGTGGCATTGGATTGACGAGGAATCCCTTCCCAAGGTGTTTTCCTGAAATAACCCCTCCGATTCCGCAGATCAGAGGTTATCACGGACAATAAACACTTTCACCCTCAGCCTCAGTTAGTCAAGGATAGATGAGCCCATCTTGCCCCCCTCCCCGCACCGCAGACTCGATCCTCTCAAAGCGAGGAACCTGCATGGTTTTCGCTGGAGTCGCGGTGCCCGATTCTGCCTCAGCTGAGGGGTTTTGGTGTCTCGTAGTTCCGCGTGTGAAAAACGGGGGGAAAGAGTCAGAGGGCGACAGAGCTGGGTCCCCCATCCCCTCCCCCCAGCCTCGCCTTTGCTCTTCCCGTAGAGATTCCCTGGGTATTTCTGAAGTTCAGTATTTGCATAACACACAGGGAAAGGTGTTCCCCAGGAACAGCCAGGTTATCCGACACACGCGTACCGAAACGGTCACATCTACCACTAATTGGAGCACCACTCTGACCTGGGCGAAAAGGGACTATAAAGAGAGAAAAACAGTGGATGGAGAACTTCAAAGTGTGGATTTCGATGTGACCCCTGCAGATGTGAACGCATTCGTTTGCAGT
The DNA here is from genome assembly GCF_036250125.1 of Pseudopipra pipra. Lineage (NCBI taxonomy): Eukaryota > Metazoa > Chordata > Aves > Passeriformes > Pipridae > Pseudopipra > Pseudopipra pipra. The sequence goes on from NC_087568.1 coordinate 401,198, forward strand.
CTCGGTCAACTGCAAGCTCGGGGTCAACATACCAACCCCCCCCGACCCCGGTGATGATCTTATGCTTTAGAAGCAGCGAGTTCCACAGCACAAACTCCGATTTGTTCAGTCGCTTGCCCACGTACAACGAGTTCCGCGTGTGCACAACCCTTACCGTTGTTTAAACCCGCTTTAGAAAACAAAACAAAACCAACTCCCAGCCCGAAATAGCCCGTCATATAAACTGATCGACAAATGCATTTACACTCCTGATTCTGGCTGCAGCGGTGGGATTGAGGCAGCGGGGCACCGCAGCAGAGCAGACTCTGCTCCACGGCCGTGGGCGAGCCCCTCACCGCACCTCTGCATCGCTCCGCCCGGCTCGGAAAGGGAATTAACAGAAGGAAAGGCAGGAGAGAGCCGGCCTGCCCCGCTCCCGGTGCGGGCTCCATGCCTTCCCCAGCGGAGGCTCCCGCCCCGCGGAGCCCCGGCCGGCGGCGCGGAACCCGGGGCAGCACCGGTCTCTCCCCGGCGACGGAGCCACGGTTTGCTGAGACAGACACTGAGCTCAGATTCTTAAATATCAACAGCACACGAGCGCCTGGGTCTTAATTTTTACTAGTGTCAAGGAATAACCCATTGCTCATAAACGTAGGGGAAGACCGAGATTTTTTTTATATGACAGGTTATAAGATTACTCTGGAGGCCAATGCAGCCTGTAAAAGGGGCTCCCACGTCATGTTTTCCTTAGCTGTGAAAGCTGGTGAAGGATGAGGGGTCACACACTCAGGTTCCCTCTCTCGCACGGAGGAATCTCCTCGCAGAGCACACTGAGGGCATGGTTCCTCCCTGAGCTGCTTCCCAGCCATCAGCACACACCGACAGCCCGCAGTGCCTTCAGAATTTCGTTTCTGACACTTTTTATGCTAGAGAATATTTTCCCTGCCTTTGTAAAGTCAAGGATGCCAAGAAAAAGTGTGGTTAATTAGTAAAATTTTGTATTAAAATAAGTTATTAATAAGATACATTAATGTAAGTTATTGGGAAGACATTAAAATACTGCTGTTGAATGTGAAAAGACAGTTGTGAAGCCTGTTAGACTTTGAATTTCAAGCTCAATTCCACAAAGAAGACGGAGAAACGCTGCACGTTTTCATTTTGTTGTGAAGTCTTAGAATATTGTTGCTGCCAGAGCAGGGGGTATAGAAGGCAAAACACAGTAAAGATGAAGAAGAATTTTCAGGGTAACATTTTGATTCCTTGTGGCAGGTGAAAGACATACAGAGTGGTTGGTATTGGTGGCTAAACGAAGTTTTCAGTGCTCTGAGATACACAGAAAGAATGTGTGCTTCTAAAATACTATTACCTTGGAAAAAATATAATTTTAATTTCAATTACAGTTGTTCTATGAGAGACAGATGTGAACTGCTAAAATGTTTATAACGTCCCTAACAGTAAAAAAGCAAATATTAATTAAATGTGTTTCACTGATGGGATTTGATTGGAATGCTGTATTAATTACAGGACTTTCACCTCTGAAACTGCTGTTCTAATCCTGACAGTGTCCAGGGAAAACAATTTAAACCTTGTTTATATAATCTAAAATGATATAGAATCATGTAGGAATCTTAAAAAAAAAAATGGATTTCAGCCTTGGTTTCACTACAGTGAAATTCTTAAAAGAAGCATCTGCCGACACATACATTCTGGTCACCATCCTACAACACAACCTGGAATATTTCAGACACTACTACATGCAAATCATATCTGTTGGATCCATAATTTGGAATGAAAAGCAAGATGTTACCCAAATTTCTCTTGCATGACACACCAAGACCCACAAATCTCCAGCAGGTGGAGGCAGGAATACTGCCTGTTGTTAGTGAAATAATAGGAATAAAATAATCAACAGAGGGAAGCTGGTTCCAGTAGCACTAAGCCAAGGTGCTCAGAGTGCATCACTTAGCTCTAGAGAGCTCATAAGTGCAGTTTAAAAGCATAGGATATGAAAGTATCCTTTATTTTCATTCCTAGTTACTGAAGCAGAGGATTCTTTCTGGTCGTATTTATAAGTTTTTCTTCTCAGGCAGAAAAAGAAAGGACTTTGTTCTTAACATAAAGCTTTGCTCTAGGTGTGCCTTTATGCAGGGAAAAGCCACACTTCTCTCCACTGTGTATTCTGCACAGACTGAGAGGAAATGGGCCCACGGAGCCAGAACCAACATTCACACCTGCATTACCGGGGAGGGATTCCGACCCCTGCCAGCCTCAGGCACCTCACATCCCAGTGTACCCACAAGCAGGGAGATACCAGGATCTTCTCCATTCTGTGCCTGTGAGAGCACACAGTGCTCTGCCAGGCTTGGAGGGCACCTGCAGACCGTGGGGAAGAGAGCTGAGCTCTGCCGAGGGAAGGGCATTCAAACCCTTCCCATAGGTAAGGGATGGAAACAGAAGGGGAATAAGCCATTCCTTTAGAGCCCAGAGACCTTCAGCACAAGGAACCTCTTTGGCCCTTGGCCCTTAAGCTTCCACCAAACGTGAGGGCCCCCTCTGCCCAGAGTGGAGCAGAAGGAACGGGCCCTGCTGACTGGCATTGCTGCCCAGCAGTGCTGCCGGGCAGGGGTGACAAGAAGCACAGGCAGCCCAAGCCCTGCAGCCACTCCCTCCTCAAGGCCTCAGCCCTCTCCCTGCTTGCCTTGGGGCTGCATCTCTGTCACCAAGACCCTCACGGGTCACATCCAGAGAGCCAATGGTCCATCAGCTGCCTGAGGAGGAATCCTGTGTGGGATCCCAAGGGGCCTGCATCACCTGTGGGCTAATTTAGGTAAATGAAGGCAATCAGTTTGCAAAGAACAAGGCTGGTTTTTTCTCTGGAGCAGAAACACCAACATTTGAAGCACCATCATGTTGTAAGCAATTTAGTCCCCGTGCCAAAATGGGAGTGGAAATAAACAAATCTGCACTAGGATAATATTTTGAATGATAAATCCCATTTTAGCCTATTCTGCATGTTCTGTGGCCGGGTACTTTATGTGATTTGGATACAACTCCACTGGCACATTAAAGTTTATTTGTGTTGAAAACAATGGCTGCATCACTGCTGATAGAAGACTTGGTGTTACACTGTCCATGCATATTTTATTTGATCTCTGTCTTAAATAGAACTCAGACCTTTGGGCTCCACACAGAGTTGGACTTTAGCCTTTTCCTGTAATTATTTGGTGTCTTGTTAACATTTTATGAGCACATCTGCTTAAATAAACTTATTTGATGTGCATTTGTTTTGGCTGTAGCATGCTGCATGGGATGGATGTGCTTTTCTCTTTGTCTTTCGAAGGAAATCAAAATAAAGCTGAACAATGGAACTGCAAGGGGAATAAATTTAAATATGGTGTTCATTTCATTTAACAACAGTATGATACTGTTGAAATCAAATAGATCTGACAAGGTTTTTTACTAGGATTTAATATTTATACACTAAGAGTAGAACATTTGGATACTTACAACAGTAAAGCATTGATTTGTTTGCCAGTTGCATTGACTGATTGACATTGGAGCACTACAGGCACAATGTGTTGGTAGTAATGGACTGTAAAAAAGGATGGAGTTTTAGAGGCTTTTTAAAACCACCCTTCTACTCTTTTTATTCACCTTCTGAATACTTTTAGAGAAATAGAATATCTTCAGAATTTTTCCCTGTTTGCATGAAAAGATCTCACTCATTTGTTGCTGTTTCTGCAACGGTGGCAGTATGTGGAGAAGGGGCATGGGGAGGCTGAGGCACGGCCAGCCCTTCCCAGCCACCTGCCCAGGGGTCTGTGGAAGGAGAGCACATGTCCATCCTCCTCCTCCCCCAGACCTCCTGCAGCCAAGGAGCCCCACATACCCCTCCGAATACTGCCTCAAGAATTCATTAAGCTGAGCAGATTGTGCATTCTCTGTACCTCTTAAAAACATCTGATTTATCTCCTTTGGATCTGTCAGTACCTTTGGTCATGTACTAAAAGTGTTGTGTGAGAATTCAGAGCTGCCTGCCAACCCCTGCCTCGAGTGTCCCACCTCTGGAGTGAAGCTGGCCTTGTCACATCCAACGCAGCCCCAGGAAGGAGAATGACAGGTAATAGCAGAGGAAGGTTGGAATAATGTTAAGCGATTTGTCTTTCTCGATTTTTCTCATACAAAGTATTCCTGGTAAGGATTTAGACCTCAGATGCTGAAAATAAAACAAATGCAGAAATCAAGAAGAACTGGACTAAATGATGTCCTGTCTTTCTCTATCACCTTTCACCACAAGATGTTCAAGAGAACCTGGAGCACATAGAGATGTGTTTGCTGCCTGCTAGAATGCAGCAACTTCCAAATAAACAGCATCTTCACAGAGCAAAATTCAGCATGAGCTAAACCCAATCAAAGACACTAAAAAAGAAATAGTCTCAGTTTCTCAGAGTTGCAGGGAGGGTTTGGTATGGTCTCCTTCATCCTTTTTTGTTTCAGCTCCAGTAACAGTCCCTTACTCAACCTGCTTGAGCTGCTCAAGGCAGCTCTGATGGTCCCTTCCCTGCCCTGGCCAGCCATCCCCTGCTCCCAGGGCTGAGAGAAGTTCCCTTGGCACAAGGTCACCAGGGGAGGGAACATACAAATACTCCCATTGGTTTTGCTGAGCTGTGACCTGGACATTCACCTGCTCCAGTCCCCAAGCTCTGGGGTTGACCAAGACAGAGCAGCCAGCACAAGGCAGGACAGCCCTGGGTGGGCAGACAGCTCTGCCCCCTCAGCGAGGCACAGCCCGAGCTGCACAGCTCTGCAGAACCATCAGGTCAGTCAGTAACTATCCTGCACCAAAACCAAAGGCTTTTGTGAGCACTTGACTTGAGTTTTTTTCCATTTCTCCTGTAAGTAAAGATTTTTTTCCCCAAAATGTGGAATTAGCTTGCTTACAGCAAATCAGCACATATTCTAGAACGTCCTTGGGGCAAAATGTTACTCTTCCAACACCTTTCTTTCTCTATATCACCCCTGGCACAGCAGTGTCAAGGGCTCCTCCTGGGTTCCCTTATGATATGGTCAATACACTAAAACAACAGCACTGTCAAGAAGGCACAGTCAAATAAAATCACGACCACCAGGTTGGAAAAGACCATCATACATCAGAAAATGTGACAAAAATTATGGATGACTCTTGAGCGTGAATTTGCATGTGAGCATCCTCACTGATGCAAGTAGGACCACGAGTTCTCAGGCTCTGGTGTGCACAGCCCAAGCATTTTGCAGCAGACTTTGCTGAGCACACACCACGTCTGCGGCTCAGGGAAATGTAGGCCCATGGTTACAGAATGCAGCACCAGCCCCAGTTTGTTCAGACCAGAGAGCCTCAGAACAAGCTTGTGCCAGTCCATTACAGAACATGAATGTCACCTTCCATGTACCTCCTGCTATTGCTGTTGAGAAGGAAGTGTCTCTGGGGAAGGCCTGGGCAGAGGGTGATGGCACCAATACCCTCTCTTTAAATCTGCCACCCAGGCAACAACATTCTGAGTGCATCCTCGGGGATGCTGAGGATAATTCCTGCCCAGCTGAGTAACTTTCCAGGGCTCACTGAAGAGGACGAAATATTTTGGTGCTCAGAACCCTATTGCCACCCTCCCAGATTACTCTCATCTATCACTTGCCAGAAAAATAATACAACTGTTCTCTCTCCCTTCCCCTGTATACTTCACCCCTCAAGCTAAACTGCCTCCAAGTCTTTACTTTTCCGAAAGTCACCGTTTTCCACCGGGTATTGTGTTGGCAGTGCTGTGCATAACTATTCCCTGTATTACTTTCAAAGCACGAGGAACTAAATGAGAAATTTTTTCCTAATCGGGTCAAGTCAAGCGCTAAACCTGCACCGTGGGAGAAACGCTTCAACCCTCAAACCTTTCTTTTCTCGCTTGGCTCCATCTACTGCTGCCGCCGCAGATTGCACACGGCTGAGGCACCAGCACAGCTCTGCCTGCCACCAAGAATCGTTTAAAGGCTAATGCTTCAAGAGATTAGGCAAAAATCTGCTATCAAGTGAAAGACAAGTGCTTGTTTGTGTTTACCCCGCGGCGTTTTTACATCAGAAGTGTGAAGTGGATTACAGGGTAGGATAACTCAGTGGAAAGTGAGCTGCTTCTCGGTGAAAAGCATTTTGGAGCCAGTTTAATAACCCACCATGAGACCACACATCAAAATTGTATTTATTTAGGGAGCTAATTGAAACAGAGCCTGTAAGGAGGAGCCGACATCAGAAGCGAGACGCAGTTAAGATCAGAGAACGGGCGGTGTTTGTGGGCAGAGAGAGCAAACAGGGAGGCCAAGGCTGGTAGCCCTCACCCAGGCAGCATTCCCACTGGGTGGGGTGGGCTGCCGTCGGGAGCTGGTTTGTCAGGGAAAGGCTTGTTCGCTCAAGCCTCTGGGTAATTTTCCCGAGTGGTGATACAAGTCTGCTTCCACCAGTGCTGGCACCCTGTCTGCTGCAGACTCCTCCGAGTCCCTTCTCCGCTGTGCCAAGGTCAGCACAGAGCCACACCGTGCCCCTCCCAGTGCCAGCTGAGCAGAGGAGAGAGGGCATTTCACACTTGGTTTGGCTGAACGAACGGTTTGGAGTGTGTGGTTATTGGCATTTTGTTAGTCTGTGCTGAAGGACATTCTAAGCTTGTTTGTTACCAAAGGGGAAAAAAAAGTGTGTCGATTGGAAAAGCCTGTCATCATTTAAACCTGAACAAGCATTTTGGGGCAAAATGCTGAATTCCTTATTCAAAATAAAGCTTCAAAATCAGGTCCTTAAAATCCACTCAGGTGCCTTAAAACCATTAATATCAATAAAGTTTGAGTTTGCCTCCTGCTCTCGGAGCACTGCAAGTGGCACTGTCAGCTCTGAGCTGTGAGCACAAGGATTGGAATTTCAGTGCAAGGAGTCCCATATAGCCCAAGGGCTCCTGAAGCAAGGGCTCTAAAAGCAATATTGAATCCTATGACACCTGTGTATATAGGGGGATAATAGTCACTTATTTAAGAAAAGACTGAATAAAAGTGTCATGGGACAAACAGTTGCATTTTGCCTTTTATTTTCACTTTGTAACAGCATTTTGAGGCTCATATTTTGCAGAATTTAGTTAGAAACCCATGGTTGTTATTGGGGCAAACACCTTCAAGGTGAAGTGTTGAATGTCAACCAGTTCCCTCTGCTGTGGTCCCCTCCTCCCAGCCTGGGGCACATACTCCAAGGTAAAACTTGCTCTACTTATGTTAAACTGATAGTGTAAGTAGAAAAGTCTTTTCCCTTTTGGTTTAAATGAATCCTTGCCACTTAAGTTCATGTTTATTTTTATGACATGGACTCTTTGTCATTTATTGCTCCCAAAGGGACTCCAAATACCATGATGGTTATGAGAGAACCTGCAAATATACTTCTGAATTGCTTGTGATTTATCCTGGTTCTGATGTGCATACTAACACAGCTGTTCTGAAGCCTCTTCAAGGCTTTTAATTATTAATTTCTGTACTTTGTGTTGCACCACGTGACAGTAATTGCTGCTGTGGGTAGGAATTACTGTGTCTGTGCTCTCTGGTAACAACACTGTCATTGGGAATTTCATATTTTAGGCTAATTGCTGAATGGCTTTGGAAGAGCTTGAACTTGTCCCCAGCAAGGGGACGTGTCATTTAAAACAAAGCCCTTTGCAGGATCAGGATGTTGGGAAGTGCAGAGCCCAAGGGGGAAGGTGAGACCACCAGGAACCATGAAGACACACTGTGGAAGCAGAAGGGCAACTTGCTCTGCAAATGTGCAGCAAATTTCCACCTTCTGAGTGGCCTCAGACTCCGCTGTACCTCTTACTAAAGACAGTACAAGAACAGGACGACCCTGCATACAGGCAACTTTTCATTCCTCAGAGCCAGTCACCACCAGCTCTAATTCCTCATAACTCCTTGAAAAAGCCAACAGATCCAAAGAGGTCACAGTCTGAGGGTGTCTGTGTGCCCACCAGGGCTGCTGAGGCCTTCCCACAGCGCTGGCCGAGCAACACACAGCAGCAGAGCCCTCACCCTCCCCAGCAGCAAAGGGCAGGGTCTGCATTGCCCTGAGTGATGAAACGGGTCCGTGCTCTGTCCTGACTCATGCAACCAGCTTCCCTTGGGAGAGCTGGAGATTTTCCCACCCTGGACACACATCCTGCCAGGTGCTGCCTCTGGGCCCAGACCCACAGAACAGGGATGCTGTGGAGCTGGGTCCATGCACAGGACCTTCAGCAGTGACCAGAGAAGAACCCTCCCTCCCTGCTTCCTCCTCAGTTACTAAATCTGTTTAAACTAGGGGAGAGGGGTGAGGAAGTGAGACCTTTTGGAGAAGTCACATAGATGTTTGTTTTCCTTGAGGGTTTATATCAACACTGGTCTTGACATTTTGCCTCTTATTATGTGTGGCTCTTTAAAAGGTGAAATAATATTTTCTTTTGCTTGAGAAAAGGACAAAGTTCAGACAAGGCGCTCAACCCAAAATCATTTTCTTCTTTCCCAACAGTTTACACATTGTCTACGCTACAGCTCTGCATAAAGCACCACTCTGCAAACAGAAGGAGACTGGCAGGGAGATGCAGCTCCCCCGGGCCCACCCAGCCGACCCGGCCCCAACCACTCCATGTCCCTGCCTGCCCCATGGGCAGGGGCACACGGCAAGGCCACCCCAGAACGGGGGTGACCGACTCCAACGTGCCTCCTACTCTCTGCCCATCGAACCTGCCCTCACCTGGCAGAACCCTTTGCCAGCACAGGCCAGTGTGGCACCCACGGCGGGGAGGGCACCTCAGCCCAGGCAGTTCATGCTGCCAGCAAGTCTCCTCTGCCTTTTCCATCCATGGCCCCCAGCCACAGGTCTGGAGGGGAGGCAGCAGCAGGGGCAGGGAAGGGTCAGACACGAAGTTACTGCTCCTGAATAGGAGTCCCAGAATCAGGAAGAGTCCTACTATAGCCCATATTTATGTTTAATTAGTGTTAGTCTTTAACTCATGTGACTCTTCACATGTATCCCAAAGGGAGTAGAAACAAAAGCTTTATTAAAACACAGGCTTTAAAATTATTTTTTTGTTGCCCCTCACAAAGAAAAGAGTCATCTAAGCAGGAAACCCTGGAATGCAGAGGCTCAGATATGATTGAGAAGCAAACCGAGTAACATGGGGAAAAAAATACATATATACGTATGAAAGACATAGATGTGGGAAAACTGCTGACTTCAGAAAGCTGCCAGAGTATTCAGATAACTTCTGCTGATAGTTTAAGTGAACAATTAATAATACAGCCTGATGCAGCTCCACAACCTGCCCTGAGCCCCATCTGGGAGCCCCATCCTTCTCTGCAGACGTGGGAGCTGACTGAGCAGGCTGGCATGTCACTGCCTGTGCACCACACAAATGTGGGGGGAAAGAAATGGGGGATCAAAATTAATTTGGTGGGGAAATTCATAAAACAGGGCCAGACGAAAGCAGTTTGTGAAAAAAGATGATGCTGGGCTCACTTCTGGTCATGTTAGGTACACAAAGACCAGGCTCCTCTGTTAACCCCTAAAATTGTCAGACCCTTTCTTGGGTTTTTAGTAGATTGTGTCTTCTAAACCTGCTGGTAACTCAGCAGTGCTGATGCTTGGGGAAATAATGTATTTTCTACTTGGAAAAGCTGGAGATTTTTAGTAAAGTTGTAGTTAATTTTTGGATGAGACAAGGTTAGCCACTTCTGCTGCCCTTTGCAGACAGATTTTATTTTGTGAAAGATGATGGAATTTGGGATTGATTACATTCAGTAGAAAGTAAATATAATACTTAAATTTTAACATACTAATTGCTATAGATACAGATCATGGGGTTATAAGAACAGTATATCACTCCTTTGCAGAATTATTTTGCCCTAATATTTAATTGTAACTTAATGAATCTGCATCATATGAAATCAAATAAAAACAGACCAAAATAATAATCTGCAAACTTCTGGTAGTAAGATGGGATTTTTCTGTAACTCACGCATTTCTGTTTCAGATATATTTTTTTTCAGTGTTCGTTTTGGGAATGCATTTTACAGACAGTCTTCAAGCAATATAAGCCCATAAAGCACATATCAGCAGAAAGTTTGCAAATGTTTTATAGAGTCACATAATTGTTTGTGGTAAGAAACGAACAGTGAGGCCACATCGTGCTTCTGAGGTGGGATGGAGGGGTCACTCGGGGTGGTGTAACCTGCCTGGGTGACTCTGAGGTACCGAGGCATTCCCAGTACCTCAAACCAGCTGTTCAAATGCTGTAGGACATGCCTTGGACCTCTGACCCGCAGGTGAAGAGGGAATGAACGCAAATCACAATTCCCCAATTATTTGGGGGTGAAATGTGACACTGGAATTAGTGCTCACCAATCAGGTTAACAAGTTAGCTGAAACTTTATCTTTCCGTACTTAAATTACTGGGAAACCATCTTGCTGCCCTGATGGAAGAGATACCAGTCATTCCCTATTTCCCAAAGGGCTGCAGGGTCCCCCACTGTCTCCAGGCACGGCCCCAGCTGCCCAGCCCTGCCACAGCCCTGCCTCTGCCTCGCTCACGTGGGAGCTGAGCAAGCAGCAACACACCTCTGCTCTTAAAGCCCCCGAACTGATCCTGTCTCTCAGGCATTTATCTACAGGCAGCACGAGGAGCTTGCTGTCAGATGAGAAGCTAATGAGGATCGAGGAGCTCTCCACGTCTCCAGCACCTCTGTGCCGTTGGCACAGGTTGCCAGCCTTGTTTGGGAAGGGTGGGTGAGACCAGGAGTGCTGCCCTGGAGTGTCCAGCAGCAGCTACAGCTCTGCTGGGGGGTTGGAGCTGAGACAGGAACCCCTGGCCACCCCCCCAGTGGGTGCAGCTGTGCTCCCACACCACAGCAGCTGGGCAGACCAGCGCTGGCAAACCAGGACCACAGGCACTCCAGCATCCAGAGATGCCCCTTCCCCTGACAGCTGTGCAGTAACTCTGGGGCCCTGTTACACAAGTGATGGTATTCTGGGGGAAGGCTGATGCTTCTCTGAGAAGCTTATGATAAATATGGTGCATGCTGTCAGAGTAAGATTTATCCTTTCCTTTCATTCTACCAGCTGTCAAATGTGTTTGATTTTTCTCAAGCCTCGAGTGTTGCAGGAATTTAGCCAATAAATACAACTGATGATGATTTTCACTTTGGTTTCAAGCATCTGCCATTCATAACGAAGCCTGAATAAAAATGTAAGAAGATTATTTTTAGTTTTAGAATGTGGCAAAGCCTTGCTGCAAAAACATGGTTTGAGGCATGAATAATTAACTTTAAAAAAAAAAAAATCAAGGTATATTGAGCTCCATAAAGCAAACGAGTGAATCCTCCCCAGAGCTCTGCCTTGGCTGTTATGTATCCAGCGTGCAGGGTGTGGTGTTGCAGCCGTGCTGCCTGTGGGACGGCCAACTCTTCAACTCCCATTGAACTTCCGTGCTTTTATCCTGTCTTACTGGCAGTGAGTTACAAGTTAGTGACTCCCTGCCTCGTGAAGGACTTCAGCATGGATTCAGAGCCTGCAAATCCTTCAGAAGGCAATAGGGGAAACACAGAGCAGCTCTCCAGGTGGTGGCAGGAGCAGACAGGACTGTGGAAATTCAGTTTTCTCTCTCTCCATGGGGCTCGGTGGCTCTGTGTGTGGAGCAAGGCTGCTCTCCCTGCTCAGCTGGGGCTGTAGAGATGCAGCTTTTGCAGGGCATAACCCTTGCCAGCAGCACATACACACACAGCCAGTGTTTCCCCAGTGGGAATCTGCTCTAAGCCCTGCTGGCACCTCCCCACAGCAATATTGGGAGCCCACTGGCACCTCCCCAGAGCAATACTGGGGGCCATGGACGTGCCTGCAGCTCTCTGCTGCTGCCCCCTCTGTGCTCCACGTGTGCAGGGCGGGTGTTAAAAAGGGCTTTTCCCAGAAGCTGTGCAACAGGTAGGAAGCTGTGGCACAGAGCAGGGACTTGGTCTATTACTCCCCATCTGTACCAGGAGCCAGTGGGCAATCCTGTGGGATGGGCAATCCTGTGGGATGGGCAATCCCGTGGGATGGGCAATCCTGTGGGATGGGCAATCCCGTGGGATGGGCAATCCCGTGGGGGGGCACAGGAGATGCTGGGACACGATGGAGGGAGGTGACAGGGCTGCAGGCCCGATGCTGGTGGTGGCTGCTCTCATGCCTTTCATACTGTTGACTCCTGAGTGTTTAGTATATGGAGATGCAGACAATGAGAATCAGTTGTTTTAGGGATTCACTTGCTTTTACCCACATTACAAACCATCTCTAGTCTCTTGGAGCAAATTGACATTGACAGGACTGAATTGTCTGATAATAAATTTATCAAGATGTTAATGATCATCGGCTTCTCCGTGTACTACTTGGCAAAGTCACCACAGGTCTTCCTATTAGCTGGAAATGCTACCCATTTAGGGCTTGCTTTGAAATTTTATCTCTCTATCTTGTTTTCTGTTTCCTCCTTTTTTTTTCTTCTTTTTTTTTCCCAGAGATCTCATCTGTTTGCCAGCATTCTCTGATCAGCATCTCTCATGTGTTTCCCATTAGGGCTATGATGTGTCTAGCCATTTTACTTCTCCTGCCCTTTTAAGTGGTGTCAGTCTTTATGCTTTGCTACTAGTTGCCTTTTATCTCTGCAGTCTCCAATTCTCAGTGCACATCATTACCTAGCTCTTGAACTATCTTTCTCTTACTCACTGTGACAAATCTCCGAGGCCCGTGGCAAGCTCTCGCAGGATGGAGGTAATGACGCCTGACCAGTCGGCAGGAGAGGTGGCTGCCAGCCATCTTTGGAGCTCAGCACTGTCTGAGCATGAAATCACAGAATATTCTGAGTTGGAAGGGAGCCACAAAGATCATCAAGTCCAAACCTTAAAGCAAATAGCCCATAGAGGGATCAAACTCATGAACTTGTTTTTAGCACCATGCTCCCACCCAGCTGATCTCAGAGATGCTCTGCCAGCCTTGAGCAGAGTCTGTAGGGCCCCCAGCACAGGACCCTGATCCCTCCTGCCACTGTAGGGCCCAGGGTAGCAGCTGTGCCCCTCCACAGAGACCTGATTCTCTCCTTGGTTTCCCAGCTCCAGGGTGTGGGATCTGATCCATCGGCCCATGGAGCAGCACAGCTCACAGGGAACCCAAGATGCACCTGAAGGCTGGTGCTGGAGCATTCCGAGATGTGAAGACGTTGCTTAAAAGGGGAAAAGCTCATCAAAAAGATATCCAGTACTGACCAGGCTGTTCCTTATGGCCCCATGAGCCCTCTGAGTGTGAGAATTTGCTTGTGAGAATTCATTTGAGGTGTCTGTTTTGGCTGTTCTCTGCACTTTCATAATTATTGGGTTTTTTTTCTCTCAGGCTTTTTCTTTTCTATTTTCTCACATGGTGCACTACCTATGGTCACCCTAACATTTGGCTTATTTATTTGTATTTCATGCTGCATTTCATTCATGGATGTCACTAATGATCCACAGACAACACCACAGAGCACCACACAACCTCAATTAGTAACTAACTACAGATAGCATTATCCTACATTGTTACCAAGAATAGCTTCTAAACACAACCAAACCCTGGCCTTCAGGGTCTCTTCCATCTTGGGTGACCAGTGATCTCCCAGTCCCAGCTGTCACAGCCCTTCTGGTGGCACAAGGCTATGCTGCTCTGCCAAGGAGCCCCTGCTGGATGTGGCACTGCTGGGGACTGGCAGCAAAGACAAGCAGCCAAACAAGAAAATTAAATGAAACATGGTGTGGCCAATTCAAGGGAAGGCGTATATAGTGTCAGCCTCTGTCAAAGTAAAACTCCCCTGGTTCAGAGGAAATCAAGCCTCCACTTCTCCCTGTGTCCACCCCTGCCTCCCCCCAGAGCCAGACACAAGCCCCCTGCCCCAGGGACAGGCAGCACGCCCAGCCAGCTGCAGAGTGGGCTCCCAGATGGGGCTGCAGTTACTCCTTCCGCACAGCCATGCTGGCACTGCCAGTCCCAGCTTCAGGACACCTCAGAAACTCCTCTGAAAGCACCCAGAGCACAACCAGCTGCTGCCTTACCTGGCCCCTGCGCTGCCCACACCCTCACTGGGTGCCTGCCCCCTGTGCCAGGTTCATGCTTTAGGGTTCACAGGCACTAAAGTGGTAACAGCAGTAAAGGCACAGAGCTGCTCCTGCTCTGGCTGGAAGTGAATCTGCTCACGGCTCCTTGACAAAAGCCAATGCTTTCAATTTTTGTAAGAACAAGACTAGGTGAAGCAGAGGGCCGGGGACAGTCTCTTTGCACGGGTGTCTTTAGTGGGCAAGTGCTCCTGGGTGTGCCATGCACATGGTCATACAAAGCCTCTGGCAGTCCTCAAAAATGCCATGGGAGGGGCTGCATAGTGACACCAACAATGCTGAGGAATCACAAGATAGTCCTCATTTTTCAAGTGCAAAGTAAGTGATAATGCTTTAAAAATTCAGCCCCATATGCTGAACCAGAAAGGTGTTCCAGCTCAGTTTTCCAGGGGCTTTGAAAAGGATTTCCTGCAGTGTGGTTCATTCAACTCACTTTTCGTAAGCTAGTTTTCAACAACATCATCCAAAAGTCATTAGTTTCATTGTATGTATCATGCAGGGTTATTTAGTAGGTAGAAGGAAAATTTAAATGGACAGGTGCTTTAAATTACAAGATGGTGGAGGTGGTTAATAAAAAAAATACTAGAAAACATTGGTAACCTTATTTTAGGCTTGAAGTGGGTTCTGTAACTGATGGGCAAATGGCTTCGAGAAACACTGAGAGCTGTCAGAAGTGGTAGGTTCAAAATGCATTCAGGAAATCAAGCTGCTCCCCAGAGCTCAGCGCTCGGCACACACTTCCCAGACATTATGCACCTTTAAAACTATTTATTTCCTCTTGGATATTTGCACTCTGGGCACAATTAAGTACATCACACAAATGTCCTATATATGTGACAGAGAGAAAGCTCAAAACACTTGCATTTCTTGTCACGACCTGAAAGGTGTGAGAACCATAATGGGCTGCCTCCAGGTATGCTGCAACCAACCTGGGGAGAGACTGAACCTGCATCTGCACTTCTGTGCCTTGGGCTGAGACTGTCCCAAGCTCATTGTGCTTTGGCTGTAACCCATAACCCACCTCCCTGCTGCTTGGAGGGCCCACCTTGTACCCAGGCTGCGTAATAGGTCCCACCACCAAAGAAGAACCAAGCAAGAGGCTTCTTGCAGCTGAGCATCTGCCACGTGTGTTGGCCACCAGCATTACCCAGAACCTGGGAAATGGCCTCAGCAACAGCTTAACAACCTCCTGCCACCCCTGTAGCCCCATGGGTGGATGCAGTGCACGGATACAGCACCCAGAGGGCAGTCCTGGGATTTTTCAGCACCCTGTGACTCCTGGGGTCACAGCTCATACTACCACCTCCTGAACCTTGCCCAGAATTACCCAGCACCTGTGCAAAGGCAGAGCAGGGCAATGGCACACGGAGGAGATGGTCACACAAGTGCAGCCAGTCCCACATGCACAAGGGTCTGTGATCACTCAGAAATCCTGCCAGTGTCAGTGAGACAGCTCAGAAGGAGAGGAACAGCAGAATGGAAAAAAACCAGAAGGATTTAACAGGGAGATGAGGAGGGTTTAATTATTTCATACACTCGAGGCTACTTATTGAGATGTCTGCTGAAAGATTAGTGTTGTAATGCATTCATGTATACAGCATGTGAGGAGGGCGAGTCTGGTTTGTATAAACATTCCCCAACATCACCACATCTCACCCGATTCCTTTGGCTTGGAGATCAGGCGGGAAATCTAATGGGAGTCAACTGCTTTCCAAGATGCTTGATACTTCCTAATTATTCCAGGTTGGAAACATGTCAACAGCCAGAGCAGAGATGCTCTGGTATCTCTTAATCCTGGCCAAATTCAGGCTGTTCCTCTGTTCCTGAAGCTCAGGACACAGGAGAAAGTAGGAAGCAATTAAACTGTAGGAAAAAGCAACTCGGTGCAGCAGGCAGTAACAGGGAACAGGTAAATCACTGAGGGCATGGCTGGCAGCAAGGCCAGCAAAGGCTTTGGCTGCCTCTCCTTCTTCCCCCTCTGCGTGGGACAGCACAGGACCCCAGGAGTACCTGTGGTGGGGATGGGAGCTTGAAAAAACAGCCTCCTGCCACACATACACCTGCAGGACGTTCCCAGGCCTCAGAGGTGATTCCCTTCTGAGGCTTGAAAGAAAGTTTGTATTTATTTGCCTACAGTTTGCCTAGTCAGACCACAGAGAATGGAGCATCTGTAACTGGTTTGCTTAACACTGCCCTAGCCTGACTGAACTGGGCCCTTTCGCCACCCAAGACCTTGTTAGGATCCAACCATGAGACTAAGAAGAGACAAAATGTGCAAAGTCACAGGGGAACAACAGGAAACAGGAGGAGTAAATCCACCAAGTTATTCTGCCTTGGATGCCCTGATGATGCAGCCTCAGATGATGATGTGCAGCCAATGTTTGGGCAAGAGGACGGAGTGACTGTATGAACCCCAGAACACCAGGCTGCCTGCTCTGTGCTTCATTAGACCACTCATTCTGCAAGACTGCTTCAGGCTCATGACTGGAAATTCCAGCTTTTTTCTTTTTCCTCAGCATCTTCTCCCATGTGCATAGTTTGCATGCCAGAGGATGAGCCACTCTGCCCAGATGCTTCCCTGATGGTTTGGCTCACTGACATGAAAAGACTGAACAGTGTGTACCAATGCACCATGAAATCCAAAGAAGGGACTGCTGCAGGAGCAGGTGATGTTTTGGACTTTGGTCTGTAAAATATGCATATGTGTGTTTTGCTCTGTATAGCACACCTAGTGTGCTCTCCTTTCCAGCAAGGAATGATGGGAGAATCTATAGGATGCCTTTGTTCCCTGCAGTGCAGCACATACACCTTGATGCATCAGCACTTAGGACGGAAATGGATTTTACACCCTATCAAAATAACAGTTGTTAACAGTTTTGTATCAGGAAAGAAACATTTTAATCTGTTATGGTGGGCCAGATTCTTCTGCTGCCTGGTCATTTGGGTCCTGGTGGCATTGGGGAATCTGTTTGAAATCTGAACATACAGTCTAGTTGTGAGAAGTGCTGTGATAGGATGAGTGGGAGGTAACTGTGCCATTGAGGGTTGTATGGTTTGTGTAGTAAATATACTTTAGAAGCTTATTTTATCCATACTAGAAACCTATTGAAAAAAAAAATGTGATATTAAAAAGTTGAGACAGGCAGAATTTGGCCTGGAATCTGGATTTCACACCAGAGGTTTTTAAAATCAAAGGCACGGATACAGTAACAGAGCCACCCCAGCACCGTGGCACCCACTGAGCAGCGGCTCTGTGAGGCAACGCAGTGACCACCCCGTGCCCCAGACTGGCACCCGCTGCCCCCACAGCAGCCAGACCCTGAGCTGTGCAAGGAGAAGCCTGAGGGGGGTGTGACTCCCCCCAGCCATGGAGTGTGAGCACCATGACCTCAGGAGGTTTTCATTAAACTGAGAGCGCAGGAGTAAAACCAGGGGAGATTACACGTGGGTGCAGCCAATGCCCTGAGCAGCATCCTGACATGCTTCAAACTGAGCCTAAACTAACAGGGGATCATACATGTGTTTTAAATGTTTTTGGCATTTCTTTAGCGTGCTCGCAGTGTTTGTACTACTAAACCACAACTTCCTTCTCTGGGTAAAATAAGAATATTAGATATTCCTCTGACAGAACACAAGCAGGAGAAAAACGAGAGGTGTTTCATGTCCTGCTGGTTCAGAGCAGAGGTGCTCGAGCTCCCAGGAAAGCCCAGTTTGAGCCACCCTCAGCTCACTCCAGCCATCCAGTTGAGCTTTGTACAGACACACAGCTCAAAAAGCAGGTTCTCTCTTGCCCCACACAGGGCCACCCTGCCCCCAGTATCACCGGGGCAGTGCTGTGAGCCAGGGGACACAGAGCATCGAAAATCATATGCCTTAGCAGAATGCAGAGGTTTGTGAAACTATTTCAGTTGGATTCAAACACGAACAACGAAGCCATGAAGTCTATGAAGTTTCAGATGTTAAAATTGGACACAGGAGCTTTTAGGGTACAGAAAACCCCCTCAGCCTCTCCATTTTCATGTGTTTTATCCTCAGAAAAGCTGATTTGGACAATCAAGCCTGAGCTTTCACTGCTGCCCATTTCTGCACTGAACTGTACAAGGAACACTTGCATTGAGGTGAACCTGCACCTCATCTGGACTAGACACTTCCCAGAAGGCAATGCTTGCCCTGGCTTTGCTCATCTGCAGAAAAGCTGAATTACCTTTTCCTAAAAATGGTCACTTTATTCCCGTTTTGTCTCATTTCACTGCACTTGGTGTACTCTGTCTCCCAGCTCCGTGTGACAGGTAGGAGTTGTTGAAACTTTGTTTCACTGGTTTACCTTTTCTTTTTTCTTTGTTGTTAAGACATTGTATCATTTTATAAGAGTTACTCAAACAAACATTCAGATTTCAACAAAACATGACTGTGAAATCACCAGCTCACATTCCTTACAATGCCGCAGTCATTTCAGCTTTGCATTTTCATGCATCCAGTTCTCCCTCTCCACTCCAGTAAAGTAGCCTTAAATAGGAAAAAATGGATGAAAGAGTAGCTGCTATTTCTCTGATTTTTAAAAGCAAACAACCAACAGAAAAATTATTTTTTTCATTACACAGTTTTCCTCGTGAGAAGAGGAAAGACATGAGACAGAGTTCTCTTTCCACTCTAAGTTTCTCTTCTCTTTCTCCCCAGAGCTCCCTGCCCTGGGGAAGGGTCTTTCTGCACACAGTGCAGGGGCAGGTGCCTCTGAGAAAGGAGAGGGAAGGTCTGCAGCCAGGCAAGGGAACCATACATGTTGGTCCTGCTGAAAGCACTTTGTTACCCAAGAAAGTGGCTTTTGTACAAGACTTCACCCTGTCTCTGTTACTCTGGTAGTAATGCAACTGTTAAAAATCACGCCTATGAAATTTTACATTAGATAAATTAAGAGAAATTCACTTCAGTAAAACTTCATTAGAGCAAATCTTGCAGTTTTATGGTGTTTAGGTGTAAATTTTCCATTCTCTTGATAACTTTTTTTCTTGTTCGAAACAAGAACTCAGGACTGCACTGAGCTGGCACGAGACAGTGAAGAAATACATCACCAGCCTCGTGTGACTGGGTGTGGAAGCCAATTTGGGGCAGCTCAAGCCAGCAGAGATCATCACAGGTCCTCCAGGGAGGAACAGCCCAACCCTCAAATCACTGGTTCTCAGTCTGCCTCATTCAAAAAGGGAAATCCAGGGCCTTCAGATTTGGGTTTGTGTGTCAAGTTAAAAACCCTCCAAAACTGCAAAAAATTATCAGGTGAAATCAGTGAATTTTGCCTGGTTCCCATCCAAAATCTCACAGCCACTTGGGTTGTACCGAATCTCACACAGGTTCACCAAACCTCACACTGGTTCACCTGGTTTCCAGTTTCATTGACAAAGTTCTGCATAGCTTTACAGGAATCCCCATCAGATCCAGAGGGAATCCCTTGTGAGGTCTTAAGTATAATACTTCTATATTCTGCCTTTTTTTGTACCTATACCCAAACCACTGCCAAACTGAGGCATCTATGAGTATTGGAAACCATTCGATTTTCTAAGGGTACACACACAGTGGAGAGTCAATTAAAATCACAAACGTGCTTTTTTTGGTGGTGTGTTTCCATTTGGAAGCAATTCATCCCAAATTCTAGCAAAGCCCTTCAGAGCATATTGAACTGATTTAAGGAATTTGCATCCAAAAAATTTGAAATTTAAACAATGAAAAAAGAGGTTAAAAGGCTCATTAAGTGCTGTTTATCAATCATGCCCTCAAATGTTAAGCAAACACACTGCCTTCTTTGTTGGCAGGAGGGGAGAAAAGAGCAGGCTGCAGAAGTGTGGATGTGGATGAGGATCGGGGAGATTCCCGGTGCTCTGCTGAGGAGGCAGAGGGCAGGTGAGGGGCTGTGGCCTCAGCACCAGGCAGCAGCTCCGGGTGAGCTGGGGACAGGCAGCCCCTCTCCATCAGAGGGGCTGGACCCTGCCATGGCCTGTCACCGTGTCCTCCCCACCATGGCCTGTCACCGTGTCCTCCCCACCATGGCCTGTCACCGTGTCCTCCCCACCATGGCCTGTCACCGTGTCCTCCCCACCATGGCCTGTCACCGTGTTCTCCCCAGGACAGCGAAAGCCCCGCTGTGCCCTCAGCGTGTTGGGACTCATTCTCATGGGATAGTGCATTAGAGACAAAGGGCTTCTGCTATTCTTTACCATTTCATTTCAGCTCCACTGAGACTGAGCCTGGACCCAAAGGGCAGCATCAGCACACCTGAACAGCACTTTGCTCCTCTGCGTGCACTAACAAAAAAATGAAAAGGATCTGCCTTCATCTGTCTGAAAACAACAATTTCCTATGAAAGATCTTTAGCCCTGAGGGTGCTATGGGTGTCTCTGCCCCTCCCCATCAATATGCTTTTGCCTGCACAAATGGAAAAAATTGGGGCAGCCCCTAGGCAAGTAATACTCCTCCAAAGGTTTCTCTCAAAATAAAACAAAAAGCAAACCATAAAAAAAATCCCTAGTGACTGCTGCAGACTGTATGCAAAATCCAGAGGCTTCCCAGAATTGCTCCAAATTCAAAAATCCCTGGGGAAATGAACCTTGTTTTATAACAAGTATAGGAGCTGGTAACTCCAAAGAGGTGGAGGCACAGGAGGGAACTGCTGTTGCAGGAATTGACCCACAGGCCACGACCAGGAGGGAGAAAAGCCAGAACGTGGGGACAATCACAGACCTGCTCTAGAGCACACGGGGAGCAATGTCTGGGCCATTGCTCACTCCTCTTCTCCTCCCCACAGGCACCATCCCTGCAGCTCCCAGAGCTGCACCAGCGTGCAGCCAGATGGGCTGGGCAGGCTCGGGGCAGAGGCAGCGTCCACTTTGAGGGCCAGACACCTACTGCCACAGGAGAGGTGAGTGTTGGGAGATGCCTTTGCTCTTTCAGAACAGCAAACACCCCGGTCCCACATCTGTCCCAGCGCTCTTGCACAATGGCCTTTGTGCTGCTGGCCTCGCTGGGAATTAGGATCCAAGGTGATCTCTTTGGATCCCAAAATGCTCTGCACCAAAATTAGAGGCTTCTTGGAAAACACAGCCTAGATTAAATAACTCCCTTCTCTGGTAAGCCCAGCTCAGCCTCTCCCTCCCACCTGTGCCTCTCTGCAGACACAGTTTGCTCACACACATCTGGCTGCCATGAGGTTCCTGCTGACCTGTTTGTCTGTATTTGTGCATCCTGCAGAGCTGAATAACCACCTTTCCAAAAAAAAGGCACCAATGGAAACCTGAGGCTGACTCGATGCCTCCTTGTGGGTTCAGTTCTCTGTTTCACTGTACACAAGGATGAGTGCACCAGGAATCCCCCCTACATCGGGAAGAGAAGCCTCATTCCCTGTGACATTTTTGAGAGCATATCTGCATAGTTGTCCTGCCAGCAGGAAGGGGTCTGACACTAATCTCTCAACAGCACAAATGTTGCTGAAGAAAGTTGAATCAAACTGATACAAAACCAATAAATAGAAGCATTTGTGCTGTATCACACAATCAAAGAATCACAGAATCAACTAGGTCGGAAAAGATCTCTGAGATCATTGAGTCCAACCTATGACCTAAAATCACCTTGTCAACTAGACCATGTCACTAAGTGCCACATCCAGTCTTTTCTTAAATAACTCCAGGGCCAGTGACTCCACCACCTCCCTGGGCAGCCCATTCCAATGCCCAATCACTCTTTCTGTGAAGAACTTCTTCCTAATGCCCAATCTAAACCTCCCCTGGCACAGCTCAAGACTGTGCCCTCTTGTTCTACTGCTGATTGCCTGGGAGAAGAGACCGACCCCCACCTGGCTCCCCCCTCCTGTCAGGGACTTGTAGAGAGTGAGGAGGTCTCCCCTGAGCCTCCTCTTCTCCAGGCTGAACAGCCCCAGCTCCCTCAGCCTCTCCTCATAGGAGTTCACCAGCCTTGTTGCCCTTCTTTGGACCTGCTCCAGCACCTCAACATCCTTCCTAAATTGAGGGGCCCGGAACTGGACACAACACTCAAAGTGTGGCCTCACCAGTGCCAAGAACAGGGGAAGAATCACTTCCCTGGACCTGCTGGCCACACTATTCCTGATACAGGCCAGGATGGCATTGACCTTGGCCACCTGGGCACACTGCTGGCTCATGTATCCACACAGACCTTCCTCAAGGACACCCTGAACAGACAGAAGCTGCACACTGAGCAGCTGTAACTTTCCCACACCATTTCTTTGCTCCCATTTTCTCCTGTCTCTCACCTTTCCCTCTACATATCAGCAAAAGAAACAGGGACATTTCTCCCCAAAATAATAAAACAGCAATTTGCAAATGGTGCAAACAACAGAGTAGAGAGCTACAGGTGTGTGTGTCCTATCAGTAGAGCCTCAGAGCTCCAAAGGTTATGGGATGTTCTGCCTTGGGAAGTCACAGTCTGGCCTGAGCAGACTGGGCCAGCTGGAACCAGGATTTAACACATACAAAATTGAGTTCCATGTGGTTTCAGTACTTTAGGTGAGTGTTTACCTTTACAGGTTAGGCTATCAGCCCAGGGCCAGACCCTTACTGACAGCAGCAGTGTCATACCTGGGATCACACCACTGAAAATCCTGCAAGGGTGTTCATTTTGTGGTGAATTTCCAGGGAAAAATCCACAGTGTCAAAAAATGAGGTGCCCTGGCCAACCCCAAAGCACTGTGCTCTGGCCTGACACCAAGGATGAGCACAGAGCCCATGTCACTCCCGGTGCTGGGGATGATTCTGCCCGGGGCTGGGGCCATCCTGGCCGTGCAGGAGCAGCCTGTGCTGTGTGTCCCTGCTCTAACCCATCGCAGACCTCGGCACTCAGCTCTTTAATCTGCTCCACCACTCCTCTCTGTTATTTACAACTGCTTAAAGCACCTATTGAGCCCTGCCTGTAAAAGGCCTGGGTGCTTTTTGATCATGCCATGAATCTTCTCCTCACAGACTTCTCCTGGACCTACACAGTTTTCCTGAAGAGCTGCACACACTTCTGTTCCTCTCAGAGGAGGAGTGAGGATTACAGAGCTATAAAAGCGGAAGTGGGCTGCTTGGCAGAGCATTCCTTGAGATTTGCCAGCCTAAGCACACAGATGTTTCTCAGATGGGTGAATTTGGAGATGAAGATCTACGTGGCATCTGTCAAAGGGCTGGTGTTTCTGATCTGTGACAAACACTGTGCAGGAACACGCCTGTTCTGCCAGGCTAAGGCTGCACACAGCAGATCTACCCATCACTGATGCTAATCCCCTGTAATTTATTAACTTTCTTGTGCACACTCGTTTGTACCTCATAATTCTCTTGTCCATAATGAAAAATTATCTCTGGTTGCAGTTGTCTTTCCAGAGCCAAGGAGAGCTGCAACGTTACCCAAATGCTTTTTGGGCGAAGGACCACCCCTAATAACTACACGTTTGCCTATCAGACGTGCTGGTGAATGCTGAGGATGGAGGTGTTTCTGTAGCTGCAAAAACTTTCTTTCCAGTTATTTTCTTTCAGGAGCTGATATGTGCAACGGTGGGCAGCTGCTTTGTCTGACACTGGCATGGGGCAGGATGCTGGCAGCAGGTTCTCTTGCAGCCACTGCAGGACAGAGCTTTTTGGTCTCCAACCAGACCCCAGATGTGTTCCTCACAATGGCCTGTGCCTTGGTGAGAAAGGACTTTAACCTCAAGCAACTCAAGTGTTGGCCACGCTTGAGGCTCACACCCACCCCTGCTTGGGGCTGCCTGGGCACTCAGGGCCTGCTCAAGGGGACAACTGCAAAAGCCCCGTGCTGGACCTTCATTCCAGCACCGCCGAGAGGTCACTGAATTGTTTAGGCTGGAAAAGCCCTCTAAGATCATTGAGGCCAACCATTCCCTTAGCACTGCCAAGCCCACCACTAACCCATGTCCCCAAGTGCCACATCTATATATCTGTTAAATCCCTCAAGGGATGGTGACTCCACCACTGCTCTGGGCAGCCTGTGCCTGATCACCCTTTCTGTGAAGATATTTTTCCTATTATTTAATCTAAACCTCCCCTGGAAGGTCCTCCAAGCCCACCTTCCTGCCTGCTGTGATGTGCAAGGGGCTCTCACCTGTGCCCAGAGCTGACCTGCTCAGGGTGGAGGGTGGACAGAGCTGGTGCTGGGCCTCTCACACTCACCCCTGCAACAGCAGAGCTCCCTGCTCTGAGCAGGGGTGACACAGGAGATGAAAAGGGTGTACAAACACCAGAACACTTTTCTCATTGTGAATCCCAAACCATAATTCTTCACTTTGGAGTGTGTAATAAAAGTCCAACTGCAAAGTGCTTACAGTTGGTGTAATATTCTGTAAATCACAAAAGAAAGAGAAAAGAACTAGGCTACAGGTTTCTGAGGAGTTATGAGTAATGGATTGTCAGGCCCAGTTCAGACCTATACTAAAAATCTTTTTAACTAATGCATTAACTCTTTCACTGCTCCTGCAGATGAAAGCATTGGGGTCACAAGATGTTACAATTCCAACATCCTGCTCCAATTCATCCAGAAATACTGTAGGTACTTGTGGGACCCAACTCCCCTTTCTGCAGAGTGAGATTTCACATTCAAAGCTGCTGAGAGTGGTAATTAATCATAAGAGTATTGCAGAAGACACAGGGAACTTATGTGCCTACGTAAAAAAGTCTACCAAAAGACATCAAATGAAGAAGCCATTAAAAAAGGGAAAGGGATTACTGGTAATTCATCATAATAAGATTCACAGCCTGCAACAGGTAATTCTTGCAGAGAAGTTAAAAAAAACCCCTATAATTGCCATTCAATGCTTTTTGCTCAAACAGGGTTATCACAGGACTCCTCAGGCTCCTGCAGTACCGAGTACCCTCCAAGTAGTCTTTACATCTGCTGATAAACGCCCACAAGTAAGAGAATCCCAGTACCCCAAGTCCTGCCTGCCATCCCACAGCCCATGGGGCTGAACACCAGCACGGCCTCCTGCAATGAGGCTGGGCCAGCAGTGGGCATATCTCTGCCTTTGCTGGGCCAAAGCTGGAGGAGATCCCACCCCGAGGGCTCAGTGCACGCTCCTGGCTGCAGCAGGACAGAGAACACTCTGTTAATGCCTCAACAGCATTCCTTGGCTCACCCAGATTCACGTCACAGGGGCTCCCACAATCTCACCTCCCTCCATCAGAGGACAGAAAAGGCTGTGCTTGCTGCCCTGCGTGGGGAGTGCAGCTGGTTTTGGCACAAGGTTGGTAACACAGGGGCTCTGCAGAGACAGTGAAGTGACACAAAACACATCATGCACACTCAGCTACCTTGCATTTCTCCTTGGTGTTGCTGCTCCCTACTCCACCTCGGTACCACTGACCTCTGCAGTCAGGGCCCCCACAGAGGCTCTGGCCTCTTGCCATGGAGAGAGTGGTACTGGCCATAAGCAAGCAAGAGGCTCAGAAAACTGGTAACTTCAGCAGCAGGACAGCAGACAAGGGATTTCTGAAGTCACCTTGCCTGGCTGCTAATTCCTCACTGTTGGAAACCTCATCAGAATCCCAGAGCCCCTGGATGCTGGTGTCCTGCCCTGGAGAATTTGACTGTTCCTTCCTCGGAGCAGCTGCAGGGGAGATGTGGGTTTTGATGGGGATTCAAGCTGAGCGTCTCTCCCCGGTACTACCTATAAAATATTTTCTAGTTCTGAAGAGCAGCGGTGTTGCTGCTGTACAGACGGGCGTCACCGAGGGTCGGCGTGGTGACTCCACACCTCCCACCTGCACTCCAGCTGGCAGCACCCCCGTCCCGGCACAACGCACGCCAGTTCTGAAGGGACCAGACTTAGCCAGTCTCTCTCCCACTGCCACAAACAGGCACCGCGGGGCAGGGATGGGCTCGGTAACGGGGCCGGGTCACAGCGCGGGACACGGCACCGCCCGGGCCCCGCTCCGCCCTCTGCTGACCACCGGGCACGGCCAGGACGGGACGGACCGGGACCGGGACACGGCACCGCCCTCCCAGCGGGGACACGGCACCGGCACCGGCACCTCCCTCCGAGCGGGGACAGGGGACACGGCACCGGCACCGCCCTCCCAGCGGGGACACGGCACCGGCACCGCCCTCCGAGCGGGGACAGGGGACACGGCACCGGCACCGCCCTCCGAGCGGGGACAGGGGACACGGCACCGGCACCGCCCTCCCAGCGGGGACACGGCACCGGCACCGCCCTCCGAGCGGGGACACGGCACCGGCACCGCCCTCCGAGCGGGGACACGGCACCGGCACCGCCCTCCGAGCGGGGACACGGCACCGGCACCGCCCTCCGAGCGGGGACAGGGGACACGGCACCGGCACCGCCCTCCCAGCGGGGACAGGGGACACGGCACCGGCACCGCCCTCCCAGCGGGGACAGGGGACACGGCACCGGCACCGCCCTCCCAGCGGGAACAGGGCTGCTCAGTGCAGCCGCTACCGGGCAGAACCTTCCCCACAGCGTCACTCGCACCCAGGCAGAAAGAGATCAATATGCAACACAGGCTATTATTATTATTAGTAGTAGTAGTATTTATACAGTATTAGATGCCGGCGTGACGCTTTACAGACCAGTGAAGGGAAACGCCTTAACGCGGCAGTTTGCAAGTGTAGAGTCTGCAGCGAGAATTCCTGCACCAACTGTAGGAGAAGTGGAAACACGTCATGCCTGCAGCATCAAGACATCCCACTGAAGTCGTGTTACTTATCTCTAGGTACAGGTATAGAAACGCTTCAATCCCATTATTCCCCGCAAATCTACCTGTTAGTGAGCACCTAGGAACACTCATCCCTGCGGTCGCTGGAGTTCAGCAGCACCGTGATCCTCAGGTCTGGGCAGGATCACAGTGGGCTGCTCAGGACTGGGGCTGGTCCAGTATCTCATGATGGTCAAGGCCACCCTCACTGTCTGTACAAGGTTATCAGAGGCGATATTTCAGACTGGAAGCCAACAGCTCACACAGGACTCCCAGGAACATCAGACATGCACACCTAAACTGATAAAATATTCCAAAATAAACCCTGCAAGTGTCAGGAGCTGCCAGTGCAGAGTCTGACCCAGCCTGGCTGATCCTCTCCCAGTGACGCATTGGCCATTCTGATTCGTTGTGATGTTCATTAGTACCTGGGGAATTCATTACTAAACAAACACGGGTCACCTCCACTGCAGCTACTGGAGGAAACAGGCACTTCTGTCCTCAGTTACACATTTTACAGCGTAATGACATCAGTAAGAGGCATTTTTGGACTGGATTTAAAACTGAAAAATCCAGGCAAGCTCAGATGCCGCAGTTGTGAGGAACTGCCAGAAATACCTTTGGCAGAGCTGGATATTAAAACCTGTGAGCTTGTTTGGTCAGAGTCAAGTCATAAACCACGATGTTCAATCACATTGGAATGCGAGGGCTGCAGTGAGGCGGCAATGCCTCTGCGCTGCCATGCCCTTTCCAACAGCTGCTGCACACAAACCTTCAGCAAAAACTCTGAAGAAAAAGTAAATTCTGATGCAGAGAAAACACAAAACAATATTGCAAAGGGCAGCAATGGCCAAAAACTAATCATTGTGACACTTCAGCCTGTATGACCGCAGAACAAGGGACCTGTTGCTGAGAGGCAAAGGGCAGCTGGGCTAAATTAGCCAAGCAAGTTTGAGTCTGGATAGTGTCATTAAGAGAAAAGCAGAACTATGCCATAAACTCTAATGAATGCATTAATGGATGGCTTGTGCCTCTCAAAAGGGGAAAAAACGGTTTAAATAAAGTTATTAACACAGCCCACCTGTGTTTGGCTCTTGGACTATGTTGCTTAAATAGCCCATTAACTCTTGGAGTAACTAATCTTGAAAGTGAATATGGCCTTTCTGAAGTAGACATTTAACTACATTCATATAATTCAATTAGATGGAGCATTCTCAGTCCAAAGCCAGTGTTCTCTGCTTTCATCTCTAATAATGGTGCACAGCAAACTTTCTTAATATGGTGTTAAAAAAAAGAATTTGCATTTGTAATGGTAACCAAAAATAAATTGCTGGGACTGAACCCTAAAATATAACATGTAATTTCAGTGATATGAGTTAGCATTATTATAACAACACAGAATTTTAATGTTGTGTTTAATTCTAGAATCAGTATTATAAGTGAGCTGAGTTTTAGGGCTCTGCCTTAAACTCACAGGGGGAAATTAATAATTTCTTTAAAAAAAGAAACCTGAAGTTTTTTTTTCTGGGCACCAGAGCTCACATCAGTTAACAGACAATGCCCTGGACTGCTTCTGCTTGGGTTTGGGAGGGAGGAGCAGAGGAAGGAAAAAACCCAAATCACGGCCTGAATAAGTTCATCCAGTTAATAAATAGTTAAAGCAAATTCATTAGGAAACAGGAATTTTATAGATTTAGTTAAAGGTTTCTTCCTATTTATGTCACTGAGAAATGATAAAATTCCTTTTATCACTCTACAACTTGTTAATGTTTTACCCCAGGACCACTTCATCTGTAATAAACATCTTAACAAAATATGCATCCCTAGGGAGGAACCGTTAATTTCCTTAAGGCCTCACACATGTAATAGGGTTTTATTGCATGCAGGTGCTTTGTGAAATTGCATCAACTTGTAATAAACGTCCAGTAAAGAGCAGGTAGCACCTAAAAGGGGGAAGTGTTTGTGCACCTGTCTGAGGAGAGGCTGAGCACACCCTAATCCTCCACGGGCTTCTTCGAGGGCACCCAGACACCGCTCCGAGCCTCCCGTCTAGGGCACTGCTGCCTCTAAGCACAGCAAGGTAAATGCCTGCATTTTCAGTTCTGTTTAATCAGTTTAACCAATGAATGTGAGGTGAATTCGATATATACTCAAATAGATTTATTGCTGCTTTGGCTAAAACTGCAGCATAAATGGCAATCAATTAAATGCACCCTAAAGGACAGGGAGTGCAGCACGGCATCTCCTTTCCTCTCTAAGGAGTTATCTGGGTAAGATCGTTCATGGAATTGATATATGTTACTCATTTTTTTAGAATTAAGTGAAACCAAAGTTTAACTTAATTCTTACCAGTAATAACATACCTTAGACTTTTCAATTAGCATAGCTGTGCCTTAACTGTTTAGCTTTGAGAATTAATATTTGAAAGCATCTGAACAGAGCTGTGTCTATGGTTTCCCAAGGATGCTGATTGCAGAGGGCTATTCTGCTCATCACTGTAATTACCATGAGTGAAACCTCCCTGTCCAGCAGCAGGGTCCCATAGGTGTGCTGCAGCTCTTTGTTGTTCAAACAGTTGCTTTGCCATTTCTTTGTGTTTGCTGGGGAGCTGGGAGTTTGTGTTGTCCTATTGCCTTGAATGGTGACACAGAGTTTGTGTCCTCGAGGAATTTCTGAGTTTAGTTTCCAAGTCCAGAACTAACACAAGTTCTTCAGTAAAACCTCTCCATATTTCCTTCCACTCTCCCCCCTCCCCTGTTAATTTTTTTTTTGCCTTTCTAAACGTGGTTCCCCAGCAAAGGGGTATCAAGGCAAAATTGCAGCCAGAAGCCAAATAAATGGTTCTGGAGACCTCGAGCAGCTCAGATCAGGAATCTCTGAGATGAGATTAGATCAAATCGGTCCGAAACCCTTCAGCATCTCTGCTGCAGGACCAGGGGCAGCTGCCAAGGGCAGGACTGCAGCCCCTCGATGAGCTCCTGGCTGAAACACAGGACAAATTGTTTCAAAAGCTGCTGGGACACTTAAAAATCAACGTTCAGTTAAAATTTTTACCAAAGTGCACAGGAGAACTCTTGATCTTTAACAAGCCTATCACTAAAATACCAAAGATGCTTTTTCATTTCAAATTTGGGCATTTTAGAAATTGTAACCGTATGCAAAATTAAGAACTTAAATGTTTTGCCTAGCCCAGACAGGACATGCACGCATAGTCCAGAGCATCACCTGAAATATTTATTAATGGCTGTTAGAATCTGAAACATATTTTTAGTGCATGTTTAATTAAAAAAAATACTTACTTTTTCACCAACACCTTTCTGAGCATTTTTTCTAATGTAAAAAATTCAGCTGTGATGTTATTGAGGTCTCTAATTAAAACAAATCAATACTGAAATGAATTCTGACTTCTTGGTGGGGAGGAAGAGTGGGTAATGTGCTGATTACTGAGGCAGAAGAAAGCCATTCCTATCAAAGTGCATGAAAGAGACGAATTTAGACTTCTGTGTGGATAAATAACAAATAGTAGGGGGAAAAAAATGTACAAAAAATAATTTAAGATCAAAGACTAAAATAGTGAATTCTAAAGAAAATCTCCCTGAATTTAAAAGGTGGAGGAAAAAACACACAATAAGTAACCTCACACCTAAGATAAGATGACAAAGAAATAAATAGTCCTGCAAAAGTCAGGAAAGCATTTAAGGACATCAGTCACCCAGCAGGCTCGGAGGGGCTGCACACACCCAGGCTCTGCTGAGCTCTGACCCCCCCCAGCACCATCTGCCCAGGGATGTGGGGACAGGCCGTGGGAAGGAGCACAAGGGCTGTTCCCTCTGCACCCCACACGTGGGGGGCACAGCTGCCATCCTGCCTGGGCAGGGCTGTCCCATCCCTCCAGCTCAGCCAGGCTGAGGGAGGGAGAGCCAACAAGAGGTGGCTTTGGGAGCTTTTAGCCGGGAAAGCCCCCTGGTGCTGGGAAGGGCAGATGGAATGTCCATCCCTGGCAGCCCCAGCCCACCCTGGGCAGGATGGGTGGGGGGGCTGCGTGGTGGGACAGGGGCTGCTGCAGGGACCCTGCTGCCCCAACCCCGGGGGGGAGAGAGGTGAGATCGACTCCCGGGGCCACAGCCACGATCAGCAGGTGTTCATTCTGAGCACAACAAGACATGGCAGGAACCCCGTCCCCCTCGGGCAGGAACCCCGTCCCCCTCGGGCAGGAGCTGGAGGACACCATGACGAGCAGCAGAGCTCACTGCCCTCCTCTTCCTAACAGGCTTTGGGGGGCCCTGCTCAGCCTGAGCTGTGTCCTGTGCCAGACCCGGTGCAGTGCCGGGCCACAAACAGGCCAGTAGGATTTCATAAAAGGAAAAACGCTTGCACTTGGCAGCAGGGAGCATTGGAGCAATTTTCCCCCCAAAATGGCCATAGGAGTATTTCCTTCCACTCGAGCAGCTCCTGGAGGCTTCCCCAGGCTGTGCCATGCTGGGGGCTTCACTGCCCAAAGGCATGGGGTGAGAAGGCATGCCATGCATGCCATGGCATGGGCCATGGAGCTGTCCCACAGGGAACAATCCCCTCCTGCATGGAGCCCCGGGAGAGGAGGGCGGCAGACACCGAGAGCGGCTCTCTGGGAACGTGACACAGATGAGGGAGCACCACACCACGGGAAAATCCTGGAAAATGCTGGCCAAGGTGCAAGCTTATGTGGGTGGAAATGAGGACCTGCCACCAACAGCAATTTCTGTGATTTCTGCTGGGAAAGATACCCATTCCTGCTGGTCAAACCCACCTCCTTTTCACCCCCAAGGCTTCCTACGAAGCCACCTGGCACCAGAGCCGGTCACGGCAGTGCCAGAGCAAAGCGATGCTGCAGCCCCAGCCCAGCCGTGGGGGAGAAGGGCAAAGGGAGTCATGCAGAACAGACCACACTGCTCCTGCAGCTCTGACTGAGCTGCACTTTAAAAGGCTCAAATAGTAGGAATGATCATCTTCAAAGAGAGGATTTATAGGTGCTGCCGGGTCCCAGGCGGAGCTCGGGGCAGGCAGGCGCTTCCTTCGCTCATTATCACAACCCCTCGTTATCTCCCCGCGAGCTCTCACCCCCCGTGCTGCCACTGAAAATATTCCCACAGAAAACCTTGATGCAGTGTCCTTTTCAGAGGAAAAAAACCAGTCAAAAAACCGCACACAAACCGAGACAAACACTCAGCCCCTCTGTGCTGAGGGAAAGAGAGACGGGAGTCAGAGAGGCAAATGTAATTAGGAAACATATGAGAAGATTCAAAAGAGTTCAAAAGAATATGAGAAAGGAAATGTATAAAAAGTAAATAAAACACATTGTTTAAAAATGTTTCATATTAGACTTCCGCTATAAACATTTTACTTTTTATTTTATAGATTTCATGCTATTCTAATCAATTTTATTTTTGTAACTTCACAACTGAAACTGCAAACCTTACAGCCTGTTTTCACATTTCTGGGGTGTCCTTGTCAGTCTTTTATATCTCTCTAGATGGGGGAAAAATAAAGTCTATGAAGTGAGCCAAGAAATTCTAATTTCAAAACTTTTATAGAAAATTCTGCTGAAGAAACTCATGCACCACCTCATGGAAAGATCATAAAGGTTTGGTGAAAACAGTTCCAACTCCCAGACAAATCAAAGCCTAAATAGTTTACTGTTGCTTACCAAGGGTTTTGTAAACCTCTAAAGGATATTAATGAAGGTGTAAACTCTTACCGAGGAAAAACAAATCTTTGCTGTAGAGGATTGGAGTATTAAAATCGAGTAAACACAACACCTCATCTGCCCTAAACTGCACCAGAACCTCAGAATTAGACCAGCCAGGTAATCTAAAAAACAATTTAGAGATGCAAGGCTCTGCTGGCTGCAATCATCTGGAGGAAGGTCCCATCTCATCTTTACAATCAAAGAGTTAACTCTGATGTCCCAACACACAAATAAGTAAATGTGGGATAATTAGGAAACAAATTCTGCAAACATCTTGAAAGGGGCTGGAGACCTTTGATCTTTATAGAAAAGAAAACATCACAATACAGTCCAGCTTTTGGGGTCTGCACACATTTTATACCAAGGCAGAGGATGGTATCTTTTTTAAAAATCAAGTAACACCTAATTCCATCATACCCTAATTATCTTAACTGATTTCATATGTCTAAAGGTATTTCACCAAAAGATTAGAGTAGAAAGAGGGACTGACAAAATAATTAAATATGCAATTTGCCAAGCTTGGGCAATATGGCTTTGAAATCACCTTTTCAGGAAGTTTTACAGCTTGTTCATTGACATATATATTGCAGCCTTCAGATTCTTATTTAAGCTCTTTTGATTACTTTAATGGATTAATACCTGAGTACCATCCATGTAAAGTCTAATACTCAAACCTGTTTCTAATTTGTCCAAAGCTGCACTAGTTTCCTTTTGGTGTTATGATAAGAAAAAAATACTGTGTATCTTCTTTTTTTTTTTTTAATCATAAAATTCTTTCTTCCAAAAGTTCTGTGAACACAGTAAGAAGCCGATATCTGGTGTCCTTTTTGGTAACACAAAGTGCTTTCATGTCTTCTAAGGTTTTGGTGGCCCAACGAACAAACCCACAACCCACCAGGGTTTTACCAGGAGAGTGCAGAATTGCCACTTTAACCCTTTCACATTTATTTTGGGTGAAAAAAATGGTAGTGAATTCATGCCTGGACCTTCACCACTGCACCATTTTGGGGTATGTAAACAGGGGCTGGCAGGGCAGGACCTGCCCCAGTTCTCCCAGCAGCAGCATCCAACCCTGGCAGCAGCACCCGCTCCCTCCTCGTGCCTCTGGAGCTGTGGTGACACAGGGACAGCCCTGACAGAGGGCACACGGCCCTGACAACGGGCACACGGCCCTGACAGAGGGCACACAGCCCTGACAGAGGGCACATAACCCAGGCAGTGCCTCGCCACAGTCCCAGGTCTGTCATCCAGCCAAAGGCAGGAAGGACACTTCTCTATTTACAGCAGTAACATTCCTACTTCTCTCTCCTGCTCTGCCTCTTTAATGATGCAGTTTGCAGGAAATCTTTCCACCTAAAATCTGTGACCTGCTAAAGGAAGCCAGGAAAGGAACGACCAGAAGTGAAACCAAGGGCTGCCCGACAGAGACCCTGACAGAGGCCAGGAGCAGAGCAATGCACCCTCTGGATGAGCCTCTGGCACTCCTGAGCCAAGGATTTTCCAGGGGCCCAGCTCTCATCACAGCCTGTGGCAGTGCATTTCATGGAATAGCAACAGGCTGGGTGAGGACCCAGTGTCCTCAGCTCATTCCACACACCACAGAAAGCTGACTGTGCTGCACATGTGGCTCACTGGCCTCTCGTTAGTGGAGAGCCAGGTGTGGCTCATTCACCCAGATGAAACTTAGGAGGAACACTGCTGAAGTTGCAAGACATTTTAAAAATAAAATTAAAATACACATCCAAAGAGGTAACTTTGGCCATGGACACCAGAACATTACTGCTCAAACCCAACTCAGGCACAAGCCAAACAGACAATGGCATACCAGAGAAAGGGCAGCCAACTCCCCACACATGAGGCAGCAGAGCCCACCTCACCGTACCCAATTCAGCCACCAAGACTCTTGCTCTGCCCTGTGCAGAGAAAACAACCATCCATAACTCCTTGGGAAATGAACCCTTTCCTTCTGACCCTTGTTTGACAGAGTCTCCTGTGCTGCTCAGCCCCTGCCATGCACAGTTAGGGCTCACACAGCCATGGCCACTTCAACCAGGGCTGACCTGGCTCCTGCTCCCCCAGCCTGTGGCACCTCTCCAGCTCAGTTCAAGTTTTGTGAAAACAAAAGCAAAGACAAGCTTTAAATAGAAAAGAAATTCAAGTTCAGAACTGCACAAGGCTCTGGATACCAAAAAGGGGAAGGTCTCAGCCATTCCTCTGGAAGCCAACACACATTCTTTAATGAAGAACAGTTTTTCCTCAAGATTTAACAAAACAATCTAACCCAAACCAGCATGGCCTTTGCCTTTGCCTGAAGAATTCCAGCCTAATTATAAACTTCCTCTGAAAGATGAAAAAATATAGCTGATACTCACGGTTTGGGAGAAGACAGAGGCAGCAGCAGCTCAAAGGCAGCCATTTGCCAACGATGGCTGATGGACCCCCACACCTGAAGGCAATGATGAGAAAGGGCCACCCAGCAGGTCCCTCCTCTTATCCTCAGCTGGGAGCTGCCTGTGCAGCCTTGCACATGGTCAGCTTTACCTGTGGTCACAGTGGCTTCAGCACGACTGCCCGGCACGTTGGGTGTCAGTGCCCCTCATCCTCCTCCATAACAGACCCAGTTCTAGAGAGCTGGAGCTCTTTCCTACTGACTTTTTTTGAGGTTTATTATTTCTCTGTTCCATATTATCATAGGAAGCCATCAGAAATGACCTGGGATAGTAAAAGGGCACTTATTGACCACAAATATGTGTGAAAAGTCCTGGTCAGAAACGCTGTGGGTTACCTGCAGGTCTCAAGCAGAGGATGGAAAAGCACTGGTGGACTTTGGGCTTGGCTGCCCCCAGGGTGCTGCTCTCCTGTGGGGGAAGCAGCAGCTGGCCAGGCAAGCCCTGACCTGGTGTCTCCCCTTCCAGGGCAGAGCCCTGCCCTCACTGGTCATACCAGGGCAGGTGCAGAGGGCTGCAAGAGCAGGGGAGGAATAATCCTGCTTTGAGCTGAGATGTAGTTCAGAGCCTGCTTGTTTATTAGTGTCCATAACATTTTGCCAATGGACGCATGTTAGGATTAAAAATGTCGGTAATGTTGGAAATGTTCCCTGTAAGCCACAGTTCAGCAGACGCCTTTAAAAACACCTAACTGAACAACAGAGAGGCACCAAAGTGACCCAACCCTTCCCATCTTTAAAACCGTGTACATGCACCATATTTCAGGGTCAATTTATCACAACATGCCCCTTCCTCACTGGTGCATGGCAAAAGCGAGAGCACGGACATATTTATAGCAGGCACTGCTTATCAGATGGTATAAATATGTCCATGCTGGAATAAATCACGGTGTGGGTGTGAGTGCAGTGACCCCCAGTGAGGAGGAAACGTTGCTGAACACCTGGGGGTCCCCCTCGGGCACTGCCCAGGGCCAGCTCCTGCTGGAGGCACTGCAGGACACAGGCACCGAGTGGGGACTCACCATCACGGGCCCCTTCATGCCTACACCAAGGAGCAGATGGAAAGGATTAAAGGGGCCTTCTCTGTATTCTCCTTCTGTGATCATTGCTTGATAGCTGTTTACCTGTTTGCATTCTGGGTACAATGAAGCTCCCCAAGACAAGGGTTTGTATCAGCTTGTCCTTGGACCTGCCTCTGGTGATAGTGATGGCAAGGCACCATTAAGTCATCTCATGCTCCTCTGCTGAACTATAGAAATAGTAAATTTTTTTTCTTAAACTTTTAGCTGTTACCAATTTAATACCATTATCACTATTGTCTGAATTTTAAACCTCTCTGCAGGTGGAAAACCCCAAAGAGACTTGAAGATTGTATGGGATTAAGAGAAAAACCAACAAAGTGGGTTCCCCATTAGCCACTGCTTTTAGGAGAACAGTATCAGACACAGGGACAGGCTCAGAGCAAGGGAGGACAAGGAAAGGTGCAGGGAGTTGTCTAATTCAGGGTATTTCTGACTCACTTGTGCATGTGGTGTCTCCTGGAGCCTTGGGAAACAGCTGAGATTTAAGGTTTGCAAAACTGCAAATACAAATATATCGATAGGCAAATCAGTTTAAATTTCAAACAGCAAAACTAATAATTCAGAAATCATCAGGAGTCTCGGGGCAGAACTGCAGGAAGTGATGCACAAAATGTTCACAAAAGAATTACAGAAGCTGCACAGAAAAGGCTGGTTAAGGAGACTTAGGGAGCAAAATGCCAGCAAACCCCACCAAGACAGAGCTGCTGTGTTCTTGTGGGACTGTTTAAGATAATGCCCACTCCCGTGCAGGGGCAGTTAGGGCCTTCTAAGAATAAACTGATTAAAGAACATTTTGCAACCTATAAACTTGGTGCAGTTTAAAAGAAGTCTTTTAACCTTGGAGGTCTTACTTTCCTTATTAAGAAGTTGGGAAAGCCCTTGCCTTCCCCAGTTTGATCAGCTCATTAACGGACTGACAATATCTTGGGAGCTGCTGATGCTCAATGCTTTAATAATAACATCTGCTGACTTCCTCAGGGCCCATTTCAGAAGAAATTAGGTACAGGTTTGCATGCCAAAGTGAGCAGGGATGTCATGAATCTGCATCCAGCTGGGAAAAGCAGACAGGCTGCGGAATCGCTGCTGCCCCGACACCGCCCACCAAACCCCGGCTAAAGGAGGCAGGATCTGCTCCCAGCCCCCTCCCCTCTGCAAAGAGCACAAACCCAGCCTGCCTGTGCCCCAGCCCCCCCCCAGCATCACCCTGTGCAGGACTGAGGGGGGGTGCCACTGAAGGGGCTGGTAACCGCTGTGGGATTTTTTTAATCTAGTTTCCTATGAAAACAAGGTTCCTGTGATCCCTGTGTGCTTGTCTGTCTGCCTGTCCTGCCCAATAACTTTGAACTCTTTTCTTTACTGATTTAAACCAGATTTCACAAAGAGGTAGAAGTCTCAAGGATAATTAAGTTCCTAAAAGCCTCATATATGTAGGCATTTGGGCAGAAAAAGGAATTAGAAAAAGAACAGGGGAAAAGTTTGCATTAAGGGCTTTGAGTACATCAACTGGCTTCTGCCACCCATGACAGGTCACTGCTGGGGACTGTGGGAACAAGTCTACGTGTAGGTGGAATGGACAGAAAGTCTTTGTGTAATTCAGGGCACAGAAAGTTGCAGGAAGCCATCTCTGTGGCCTCCAAACTCGTGAAACGGATCCTCACATATCCCCAAGTTCGTACTCCTTGGGTTTTGCTGGCCCTTGGCCCAGCCCATGGACACAACAGCTTTTTCCCAACCAGTGGGAACATATTTGTCACTGTAGAACAGCGACCACCACGACCATCCCTGGCAAGGGGCCAGCCCAGTCACTCTTACCCTTCCCCTCCACTTGCCTCTGCTCACCTCACACCCTCTGCTTTTCACCTGAGGCATCACAATGAACTCCCACTGTGCTCCTGCAGGACACCCCAGGAACAGCCACCATGGGCTTCTTGCCTGGTTTTGGATAAGGACCGTGTTCAGACACTCCTGGTTGGAGAGTTCCCCTGGCAGGGAATTAACCTGAGATGACCTTTTGGCACATCAGCTTCTCAGGCTCCATTCTCTTGACACTTCAGTGACTTGGGAGGCGCCTTCTCCCAGCTCCCAGCAAACCCAGACAACCCAAATCCCAACCCTTTGCCATGAGTGTAGGAACAGCCACTGGTGTGCTCCCTGAGGAAAGGCAGAGCTGCAGGAGGAGGGACGTGCTGTTGGGCACTGCTGAGATTCAGCCTCACCTCCCCTGCTCCCAACACGTATTTGGCAAAGACTGATGGACACCACCCTCCTGGGCCTCACATGCTTCCCCTTTAGGTAGTTTCCTTAATATCCAGTGTGAATTTTTTTCATTACCATTTAAACCCAGCATTTTGGTGCTTCTGTCTGAGGGGAGGGGCCCATGGAGGGCTGTGGGTCCATTGCCAGGGAAGTGCATCCCTCCCCAGCGCTCAGCATGGCCCAGGGCAGCAAAAACCCACCCAAACCCAGCCCAAGGCACAGCCCTGTGCTTGGAAACTGCCTGTAAACGTTTTGAAGTTGAAAATCAAACTTTGTTTCTTTGCCCAGATGACAGTGCTGTTCAATTTGATGAAAAAAATGTTTGGGACAATTACTATCTTTCTAGTTCCACACCAGATTAAATTATAAAACTATAAACTATAAGCAAACCAGTGAGCAGGCTCACCTGCTTGGCACAGATATGAAAACTCCCGAGAGAAGAGCGCAGCCCCCTCCTACCTCTGCATCAGGTAGCTGAGAATCAGTTTACTCATTTTTTCAGAGATAACTGGCATCAGTTTTCCCTCCCCAGGAGAGTGCCTGTCCTGCTCTGTAGCACCCAGAGCTCTGGACTTTGGGTGAGGACATCTGCTATTTGATTTCAGGTTTCTTCACTTGCAGGAACCTCCGAGGATCTGCTTCCATCCTGCTGGACAATGGACACTAAATTCGAGCCTTAAAACCTGTAACTGGAGCCAGACTTTCTCAGTGACAGTGAGCAGATCACATTTACAGTCCCGTTCCCACTCCAGCCCCTCAAAGAGGCTGCCCTGGAGGGTGGGCTGGGCTGTATGGGCTGGGAGCAACTCCTTCCCCTGCACAGGTCCCATTTGGGAAAGGTGCAGCACAGCACAGCCTCCATCGCACGAGGTGGTGGGAAGACTGTGAAACAATTCCTGGCAGAGCAGCTGGATGAATACTCAGTTTAATTTAAGATCCCACACTCACAAGTCCAACTACAAAGTGGTCCCACTTGGGGCATTCTCGCAGCTTTCGGTTTAATCGAGTAAAATCCTGGAGGTCGAATTTCACCCTCAGCAGAAGTGTGTCACGAGGCTTCCAGCACTTCTGGTGGAAAAACCCCAGCCCAGAGCCCGTTTCCTCCGAGAATCACACGATGGTTCATTCGGGCTTTTTCTCCTTGACATGTCGCCTGTTTTATTAACTTCTGCTTTGCTTTAAAAAGAGGCATCTACCATTTTGCTTCCCTGAAGAAGCTCATAATGTTATAATTCAAGTGTCAGGACAGATTAGGTTAAATGTGCTGTGTGATTCCCAAAGGAAAACAAACTTCCAAACATCCTCTGTTTGCCTTGTTCCATGTCATGGATCGCATTAGAGCTGAACATGTAATTCTGTCGCCTAATGTGTTAAAGTTGGCAGGAATTTTACTCTCTGCAAGGTGAGAAATTACTTAGCTAACAAAACATTTCGTTTCCCCCTCTTTGCGTTCCTTCTTTATGAGATTCTGAATGTGACATTTTCACAAAAATTCCCTGCACTTATTTGTGAAAAATGTATATTAAAACCAAAACACATCAAATGGAAAGAAATCACAGATGGTTTTATTCACAAGCAGCAGAATTAATGGCCTTCTCTACTCTTTATAAATATTGGAAGCAGATGAGTTCATTACTATTTCACTCTAATAAAGAAAACCTGCTTGATTTTGACAAGACATCTACTTATCTAGTGTTTCTACTGAATAATAAATCTATTTTCCTTGAAAAATAAAAGTTATCAACAAACAAAAACCTGCCTGGAAAATTTGCCAATCAAAAAACCCCCAAACATCTTCATTTCTGATAGTGCTGAAATGGAATTCGAGGGATTTTGAAAATGTCATTAATTTTCAGAATAGAAAGTTTTGAAATGTTTACTTTGTGGTTGTCTTAAATTTTTACATCTTTCAACAAAGCAAGAAGAAAAGTGAAAACATCTGACAAGGCTTTTGAAAAGAAAAGAGTCAGCACAGGCTGGATGAAGCTGTGGGCTCCTTTATCTTCCAGAAATCCACACACATGGAGCTGAGTTTAGGAGGGTTTTTTTAACCAGGCATTCAAACACTTCCCAGTCCCCAATCCCAGCTCCGTCGGGTTTGCCAGAGCTTCAAAGTGCTGTTGGCAGCTTTTCCTGCACTGGGATAAAACATCTTACCCAGGGGAAGCAAAAGCTGAGTCATTTTTAACCCCAAACAACATTCACTGATGTGGTCATCTTGTTAGTCATGGAAATCCCATGTTAGCTCTGTTTGTGCTTCTTTCAACACTTATTAACCAAGGAGTGAAGAGGTTTTATTTTAAACTGCAGAAGATGTTTATCCTCTCTAGGGCCATGACAATCAGTTACATGGCTTATCCATCATTCCAGAGAAAGGAAAGGATTTTAAGAAACTCCCCGGGCAAGTTAATTTTTAAAGCTGTAGGAGGGAGAGGAGAAAAGAAAACAAACACCACCAAAGCCACCGGCACACAAAGCCTGACACAACCCTCTGATGCTGCAGGGACCACACCAGCCAGCTCCAGTCCCACACGGGCTGCTCCCCTTGGGCACTGGGAGGATTTCCTTGGGGGCAGGAATGGCCAGGAGACACCTCACTGGAAAGGAATGGCCACTCCCATGGCTGAAAACACTAAGCAGAGCAGAAGAAATTAGAAATTTTCCTTAGAAACCAAATTCCGTGAATGATGGATGATGTGAGCCAGCTCCTGTCCCACCCCATGTTGGAGGATGAGGGTCCTCCTGGCCAGTGGGCCTGGAAGCTCAGCAGCATTCCCAGGCACTGGGTCTGCAGCCCCACCAGTGTCCCGTGCCCAGGACTGAGCCCGTGCCCAGGGGCAGCAGCGGAGCAGGCAGATGGACGGAGATGCTCGCAGGCCCCACCAGCACAGGGATGGCTCCGGGCAGCTCTGTGCCCACCTGCCACCCCAGGAAGCCACAGGCTGGCGTGGGATGGGCCCACTCTGGTTTATGTCCTCCCCACACCACCTCCTCCCCAGGCAGAACATTCAATCAGGTGCCAGTGACGGCTCCCACGGCAGCTCCAGGATGCTGCTGCAGCTTTTGGTGGAACAAGTGGTACTGCTTTCAAAAGGTTATAAAAACATGTGCCTGAAGAGAATGTCGGGAACTGGGGTATTAATCTCCCTTAATTCAAAGAGCACTCAAAATAAGTGAGACAGAAATATTGGCTGGGGTGAGAAGATGCCAGAGGTCAGACTGTGCACCACCAGCCGGGGTCAAGTTCAGAAGAATAATTTAGCATAAAGAATAAGAATTTTCAGTGTAGTGGTGTGGTATTGGCCTCTCCCTGGCTGAGCAGCCAATTCCCCCGTGGGGGTGCCCACCTGCCCACAGTGATGCCAGCGTGGCCACCGCAGCCCAGACCAGGTGGCCGTGGGCAGAGCTGATGGGACGGGCACTGCCCCAAGCCGAGCGCTGCCCTCACTGCCACGGGCACCATCCCTGTGCCAAGGACTGGTTTTGCCAGGTTTTGCCCTGTCCTGCCCCATAAAACACTTAAATTGAGCTGGGTTGACTTCTATTTTTGACTTCACAGCATACCTTTGGAGCAAGACATTTTAGACAGATTTTCCAAGGGTTTTTATATCCAATTTCCAAGAACAAAAAACCCAAACCAAGAGCATGTTCCCTACAGGGGATTGTGCTGCCACCCCTGCAATTCACCATTCCAATCCAGGTAGCTATTTCAGTCAGAAAATTAAAACACAAAGCACAAAGAATAAACTGATTAAAACAAGTTTCATTTAACAAATTATATTAAGAATACAGACTGAGTTATCACAGAATGAAACTTCCCTTTGTAAAATACAGGAGGGTCATCTAAAATAAATATAAAACATAGTAACATTCATAAGATTAATGCACAGTAAAATCACTTTCAATAACCCAACCATCTTAGAAAACCACTTTGCAACTGCATAAAAGGTTCTTCTCTGCCATTTGCATGATGACATTTAAATCTGTTGCTGTTAGGAAACAATTTTGTAACAAATGACCAGAATATCCAAAGTGTTTGGTTTCCCTGTGGTGAATGAACTGAGCAGCACCTCACTGAGCTTGTTTGTGAGCAGGGGAGCAGCCTCCCCTCCTCCCTGCACCACAGCCAGGGGGATCTGGCTGGGGATGACTGACACCAGCACCGCTGGGCCCTGCCGGGATTCCCACTGCTGGCAGGGATTCCCGGCTGTTAGTCAAGGCTCCAAGGCTGAGGTAATTATCTGCATGTAGCAAGACGTGCCTGCCCTTCAGGAGGAGTGGGAACACCTCTCTGGGCTCCTGGGGCTGTCGTGGGAGAGGCCACGGGCACATCTGGGGAGACAGACCCTATGTCACCCTGGGGGCAGCAGGGAGGTGAGGGCCAACATGGGACCAGCCAGCTCTGCAGGCACCACATCCTGATTTCCCTCCCCCCAGGAGATCTCAGGGCCCCACGGAAGAGGAGATTCCAAGGTCAGCAGATGCATGCCCTTGCCACTAGCATCTGCCTGGCACGTGCCTGCCCATGCAGGGAATTCTCCAGGCTCAGCAGTGTGCACGTTCAGTCTGGAGAGCTCAGAACACTGAGGGAGCAGTGGTGGGTGTGAAACCAAACAAGCCCAAGGCTACAGACTACCAGCAACTTCTCACTGCACAGGAGGCTCCCAGGGATCCTCTGACAAACACTGCAGGCACACGCAGGGACAGCCACAGGAAAAGTCTGACAAAGTTCACTCCTACGGAACTACGGCTACGAGGTGCTCCCACAGGGGACACACCCACTACAACTGTTCACACTTGAATTTTATCACAAAGTTCACACTCTACGTCACTTTCTGTTCTAATTTCTTGCCTTTCTATGGTTAACACAGCAGACAGCACAGCCCGGCCTGGGTGGGCACAAGTCACCTTGGCACATGACCAGCTTCTTGCTGTGGGGGATCCAGGAGGCAGCATGTCACTACGAATTCACATCAGAAGGTGTATTTTACAGTAAGCAAACCCCTTATTGCTGCTTTTCTGTCTCTGTTGCAGATATATGATAATTTGGCAAACTAACTTCTCCATCAGCCGCAAGATTGAACTACCTAGAGAGCAGTTTTGTTCTACAAATTCAGGCAAGGTAGCCAAGCACATCTGGTAAAGCTCTGCAAATCCACTTCTGTTGCTTTCCACTGACTCATCCCCTCCCCTTGTGCTCCAG
This sequence comes from Pseudopipra pipra, assembly GCF_036250125.1. Lineage (NCBI taxonomy): Eukaryota > Metazoa > Chordata > Aves > Passeriformes > Pipridae > Pseudopipra > Pseudopipra pipra. The sequence continues at coordinate 444,795 of NC_087568.1, forward strand.
AAGACTTCCCCACAGCCAGACAACACCCGCATCAGGCTCCCTGAACATTTATTGCCCGGGCCAATACTTCCACAGTCGCATTTCGGACAGGGAGGAAGATGCAGAGAGATGCTCATACTGGCCATGGTACCTGCCAGCATGGAGGAGTCACTGCGAGGATGCAAGGACCAGCCTTGCAATGAGCTGCTGGGAGTACAAAAGTTATGGAATAGCCAATAAAACCTGCCCATGGAAATGCTGACCTGACACTCTGGATCTTGGGAACTCAGCGGTGCAATTAAAAAAAGCTTCCTCTGAGCAGTGGATTGAGAAGCTGACACAGTCAACCACCCTGCACTGTGTCTCGCTGTGCTTTCAAGCACTGGCTCTGAGCCCTCTCTCTTTTGGAATCGCCCAGTTTTCCAGCCTGTGGTTAGCAGGGCTGAGAGCTCAGCTGGCTCTCAGCAGCTGCAGCTTCTTGCTCCAAACACCTTGACTGCATTTGCCCAGAGGAAATGCACCTGCCCTGTTGTGCATTTGGAACAGGGTGTCCCTGCAGTGCCATGGTGCAGGATCGCACTGTGGAGAGCAAACTCACCTCTCAAGGTTCTTCACAGGTGCACCCCTAAGCAGCTTTGCTGGCCCAGTGTCAGAGGAGAAGTAGCTACAAATATATCCTGAAGATGTAGATGCCTGTCCCAGCCACATGTCCTGCCAGTGTTTCAAGCACCCAGTGTCTCCTGTAGGTCACTGCAAAGCAGGCTGAGCTCACTATCTCCAAGGCAGCTGAGCAAACCTAACAGTTGGTTAAAACATTAAAGCACCAATTTTATCTCTAAGCTAAATCTCACAGAAGGGACTCAAAGCTCTGCACCCATTTTCCCAGGCATACCCAGGGAGTGTGGCACCAAGTGCAGGGCTCGGCGCCCTCAGAACTGACTCCTCCCTGAGCCCCCCGGCCGCTGTGCAGGCAGCCCTGCCCTCACACGGGAAGAGGCAGCTTGAGGAAGGGCTCCTGGCAGCGGTCTCTCCATCTCCCAGTGGCAAGCACTGCCCCTGGAGCTCTGCAGACTGTGCTGGCTGCTCTGTGCTGCCCGCAGCCCTCACTCCTCCACTGGGAACAGGGAAGGTCAGCTCTCATCCCAAAGCTATGAGGAATGCACAGCTGCAGACAGGTCCTGCCTACCTGCCGTGACCACTGAGCCACAGGAGAAGCTATAAATGGATGTCACAGAAAACTACAGAACAAATTACAAGCAGAAAAACAGACAGACAAGAGATGGATGAGATGGGTACAGCACTACAGCGTGGAGTGGATTTGAACTTCAAGTGAACCTGAGCCGAATGACCAGGCTGCCATGGTATGTTCATTTGTCGATGTCGGCATCATCAATCTGGCCTTTGTGAAGCCTGGCAGTGAGGTCTGGCTTTTCTTTCCGGCAGGATAAATAACAACTAAAAATGTTGCTGCAACCTCCAAGTAAACGAGCACTTCCAGGGGGTCATGCGAGGCTCCAGAGCTGGTGCAAATGGCACAGCCTTAACTCTTTTGCCCAAAACTAACACACCTGCAACCAAACTGGCCTCTGCTCTCCAACCACATGGCTGCTCTACAGAGGCAGCTCCAGAAAATTATTTACCTGATTGGAAGCAGCTGAAGCAAAGATCTGGACTCAGTTTGTCTTGAATGTTACAGTATTTTGTGCTCATTATCCCAGCAGTACGGTGCGGTGCCTTAAAACCAGAAATGAATCTTTGGACAAGAAATATTTTACATATGTACAAATAAAAAATAGAAGCTGACAGTACAAAACCTGCACAGACAGTCACCATTCTGTGCAACTAGCAAATGCCAGATCAATCCAAGGCAGTGCAAAGCGGGTCGGGGCACACATATGACCCAGGCTGAGAGACAACACTGTTACTGTTACCATGGCAATTGCATTTCAGTGGGGTCAGGAAATCACTATTTTACAATATAAAAAATTGTATGTTTTAACACTTACTCAAAAATTGCCATTTTGCTGCCATGATGTAGCTTTGTTTTACAGCAGAGACTTGAAAGAGCAGCATGGAGTCACATGGGCACTTGTAAATAACTTATTACAGCAACAGACTTCTCCAAGACATGCGTTTGGCTCGGGAGTGAGCCCAGGTCAGCGATCACAGGGGGCTCAGGTCAGGGTTTAATGCATCCCACTCTCATCCTGTGCCACGTCAGAGTTCAGTGCTTCCCTGGGAGTGCCCAGGGAACAGGCACATCTCTTTTATTTTAGCAGCTAGCGGGGCACATTAGAGAACTGTCTCGAGTGACGGGCAGGTGATGGCATCCCAGTTGTCAGCAGGGTCCTGGCTCCACAGGCAGCTTGGCCGGGTCAGCAGGGTGCTGCCAGGGTCTGCCAGCGTGGTGCTGCCAGCATCCAGACGGAAAGAAACACAGGAGTTTGTTGGTCTAGATCCGGATGGACACATGGACACCCTGTGCAAAGCGGAGGTGCTTCACCTTGGCGCTCTGCCCGCCCTGCCCTGCCCTGCCAGTGCCCAGGGAGAGTCCAAGACAGGCATGAGCCAGCGGCCCCAGCTCCCCCAGCTACAGCAAATCCAGTGACTATAGTGGGTGTATGGGGGGGGCTGATCCTGGCTGTGGCAGAACTGCTGTGCCCAGGCCTCGGCAGAGGGATGGGGCATCTGCTGCAGCTCAGTGCTGCCACTGGACCGAGTGCCGCAGGGACCTCCTGCCACAAGGCATAGAGAGCTGACCAGCTCCACAGCAGCTTGGGCAGCGTTACCCAGCCGTGCCTTTCACTGTTCCTTTCAGGGCTGAGAGTTCTCGATGGTCTGCGAGCTCCCAGCTGTGTTTGCAGGGGTTTGCTACAGCTCTGGATTCTGTGACTGTCCTGCAGCAGGGTTACAAAGTGGGGATGACCAAGGCTCCCAGTCCTGTACTCACATGGAGAGGGGTCTGCAGCAGTGTGTGGGGTGCAGCTGCCGAAGGGGGTCCCAGCGCAGAGCGGCGTGTGCAGGGGGTGGTGCAGCGCAGGGTGGCGGTGGTGGCCGGGTGCACGGAGGTGTGCCAGGACGGTCCCAGCACGGTGTCCTGTGTCCTGTGTCCCGCTCAGTAGTATGCACGCACACGCCTGCTCCGGCCGACGGCCCCTCAGGATGGCGGGACCGGCGGGCAGCGGGTGGGGCTGGGTGGCAGCCGGGCCGCCGCGCTCTGCTCCGTCCGGAAGCTGTAGTCGTACTGCAGGGCAAAGCAGAGACAGGGAACCTTGGGGCACCGACCCATGCAGCCCAGGACAGGGCATGTGACCATGCAGCCACACTGCTCATGCCTGGGGTGGGACGATACAAGGAGCAGAAGAATGTGGTAAAAACTGGGCCTAGCAGCAGCTGGCCCAGGCAGGGCCATACCTGGTGAGCCTGCTGGCATCACCTGACCCCACAGCAGTGACTGCCCCAGGTAGGACTTACCCCCTCCCTCAAAACCCAGCATTAACACAAACATGACCATATTCATCCTGCACATAAAGCAGCTACTCAGAAAGATTCCCCTTGGCAGGTTTTATACACAAGCCAGTACCATCAGAATTAACATTTTTGGTTTGACGAGGTGGGTGAAAATTTCTATATACACATCCCTGCACCCCCACAATGTCACTGCAGCCGAGGGACACCCCTGCAACTGAGGGACAGCCCCGCACAGCCATGGAGCCCAGGAGCTGCAGCGCCTGGCGTGCACTGTAGCAGTGCCATCTCGTGGCACGCTGTGGCTGCACCCCGCAGGCCCTGGGCCACCCTGGCCCCTGCCAGGGCACCCCAGGAGAGGCCGAGGTGGCGGTGGCCCACCCACGGTGGGTGGGCAGTTGAAGCAGTGCCATGCGAGGGGGCTGTCGGGGCAGGAGCTGCCCGTGACCACAGCACACCCACTGCAATGGCCTCACATGGGGACTGCCCCCCACACATCTCCCAGTGTCCCATTTGTGGCCCCTGGAACGTCACAAACACATCTCCCTGTGGCCTTGGAACACTCCTTGCCAGCCGGCCAAGGGCACAAGACACATTGCCAGCGAGGTGACCCTGGGAACCAGCAACTGTGCTGGCACGTGGCCTGGGGCTGTGCCACCTGTGCTGGAGCTGTGCCAGTTGTGCCAGGGTTGTGCTGAGGCTGTGCCAGGTCTGTGCCAGTTGTGCCGGAGTTGGGCTGTGGCTGTGCTGGGGCTGTGCCAGTTGTGTAAGGGCTGTGCTGGGATTGTTCCCGTTGTGCAAGGCTGTGCCAGGTCTATACCATCTGAGTAGAAGGTGGGGTTGTGTCAGGCCTGTGTTGGGACTGTGCCAGTGTGCTGGGGCTGTGCCAGGTCCATGTCAGTTGTGCCAGGGCTGTGCCGGGGCTGTGCTGCCTCTGCTCCAGTGCCGACATCTCCTCTCCGTCCCAGCTTGGGAGACCACCAGTGCAGCACTGAGCTGCGGGGGTCCTGCTCCTCTCGAGCACACGGGACCGGCCCCGCCGAGCCCATCCCGGCCCCGCCGAGCTCATCCCGGCCCCGCCGAGCTCATCCCGGCCCCGCCGAGCCCATCCCGGCCCCGCCGAGCTCATCCCGGCCCCGCCGGGCCCATCCCGGCCCCGCCGGGCCCATCCCGGCCCCACGGTGCTCATCCCGGCCCCGCCGAGCCCATCCCGGCCCCGCCGAGCTCATCCCGGCCCCGCCGAGCTCATCCCGGCCCCACGGAGCCCATCCCGGCCCCGCCGAGCTCATCCCGGCCCCGCCGGGCCCATCCCGGCCCCGCCGGGCCCATCCCGGCCCCACGGTGCTCATCCCGGCCCCGCCGAGCTCATCCCGGCCCCACGGAGCCCATCCCGGCCCCACGGAGCTCATCCCGGCCCCGCCGAGCTCATCCCGGCCCCACGGAGCCCATCCCGGCCCCGCCGAGCTCATCCCGGCCCCACGGAGCCCATCCCGGCCCCGCCGAGCTCATCCCGGCCCATCCCGGCGGTCGGGGCGGAGCGGGGCCAGCAGGGGGCGCCGCGGCTTCGCGCCGGGCAGGGCCGGGCGGCGCCACCGGGCGGGAACGGGGCGGCCCCGGGCGGGGCGGCTGTGAGGGGGCTGTGCCGGGGGCTCGGGGGTTGTCCCGGGGCTGTGCCCGTCACCCTCCGGCAGCACCTCCCTGTCGCGACGCCGCCCCGCGCCGCTCGCAATAGGCGTCATTTTTCAACACCCAAACGCATAAAGATGTCAGCTCAAACTGTTTACTAATTAACACTTAAAAAGACACAAATTAGATATGCGTGGCTAAGAGCAATTATAATCAAGACGAATCTCTCCAGTCACTGGGGAACTGAGGAAACTCCTAATTGCTGGAACCAATGTTTTAAAAACTGAAATCATGCCAGTTAGCAAATATGTTCATTTAAAGAACATTTCATGTGACTGCACTCTGGAGAATTGACTACAAACATGCGAACAAGAAAAAATATTGCTGTGGAAAATTAAAATTTTAAGCTCTTCTAGATTTACAACTTCTTCATTAAATATATTTGTGAAGAGCAGCCCATGATAACTTGTAGCAATTCAGTGGTTAAACGAACTGCTTTCCCTGTCAGTTTAAAAGGAATGATGAGTATTGGATGGTTGCTTTACTAATTAGACTCTCTCGAGACTTTTTACTCCACACCAAGCTCAAAGGGAGATGAGATGTGGCCCATGAGTGGCCAGACCACTGCCCTCTCTGCCACAGCCACGGGCACCACAGAGCCGCAGTGACAGTGCCAACACCTTTGCTGTCGCCTGCATCTGCCCAAGTGCCTGCTTGGTGATGCTCCCCTAGCCAGGACAGGCAGAACAGTGAGGACAAAGCCCCACAGCCCCGCAGGGAGAGCCGGCAGCAGCGCTGCCAGGGCTCTGCTCCTCTGCTGTCCATCCTACACCCACCACAGCAGCCACGAGCAACAGCATGCACCGCTCACACCTGTGCTTCACCACCTCTTCATGCTCCAGATCTCCACACAATGCCCTGGGCATGGCTGTGCCATCCTGGAGCAATGAGAGCAGCCTGGGTGCAGTCCAGGATTTGCGCCCATTTCCATCATTTTCCTGACAGGGTGGAGTCCTGTCACTCAGCTGCCTGCAGCTTGGAGGATGGGTGCATACATCTGCAAATGTGGCAACAGAGAACAATAACTCTTGGAATTCTTTGGGAATATTTTTTGCAAGGCATCTTGCTCCAGGGAGAATGTTCTGGCTGCTTTGGAAATCCAGAAGATTTGCTGTAATGGTGCTATTGCTTGCAAGGGAAATAAAGCCATGCTGAAATTCACAATATTTATATGTGTAGCTCTCTATGTGCAGACAAGATGCTTCATCAAGGAATATGGGCTGCATAAACATACTTTTCATTACTCTGGAATGCACACAGCCTATGATGGAGCAGGAGCTGTGGCAGAGCCAGCAGGTATCAGCCTCTCTTCCCTGGCCCACACAAATGATTCCAATGCTGGTGTCCCTGCACTCCACAGGCCTGTGAGGGTACAGGCAGGGCTGCACAGTCCAGCCCAGCCCTCCAGGCAGCCCCCAAGCTGCCAGACCTCTTCCACACCAGGTAACACACAGAGATGCTGCAGAAGCAAATCCAGCACCACTTGGATTCCCCTCTGGCCAAAAGACCATCTGCTCCCTGGCCAGCTCCCAGCAAGGGCGAGGAAGGAGGCAGGCACACAGAGGGGCTGCCAGCCCTGAGCACGCCGGGCTCCCAGGGCTCCTCCTGACAGACGCAGGCAGTCCTGAGCAGAGGCACAGCACATGTGCCATGTGGCAGGACCGCAGCACCTGAGGCAACGGGTGCTTCTGTCAGCCACTGCCTCTGTCAGGCAGCATCTCCAGAGCCACCACTGCAGGCCCACTGCGTGCCTGCAAAAGCCCTGGCAGCCGATCACCTTCTTCTTGTACTCAGACAAAACTTGCAGGCAGAAGAGGATTGATTTAGGCAACTGGAGTCACAACTGGAATCAAAAAGTGGAGAAACTTTGAGTAGTCTGGCAGTTTTGTGATGTCATCTTGTTACTCTCTGCCTTGAACCCAGCTGGCTGGCACAGGAGAAGGTCTTTGTGACCAATGGTGCCTGAAGAAGTACGTGCTGCTGAGACAAATTTCTTCCTGGTCTACGAGGCCACCTTTGCAGAGCAGGCAGCTCCTCAGCACCACGTGACAGAATGGTCCCTTGGGACCACCCTCGGTTTGGTGGCTGCCTCCTCCCGGAGCTCCTCAAACACTCACACCCACTGAAACACAGCCCAGTTCCCCTGACAACAACTTAACAGCATCACCAAACTGAAAACTGATGAAGGTGTTCACTGATAATGCTGAGTCAAGTCCATTTGCCTTCCTGACATGCAAGAGGCACCTTCCTGCCTGCAGTATGTGTTGTTAATTCATGAGAAAGGTTAACCAAGACAGACATCTGGAATTAAACAGAGGGCCCCAAACTTTGCCATTAGATGCACCACCTAAAGCGTGTTCACTCAGCACGGATCACAGAGGACATCCCTGATCCTGAGCTTACTGCTTGACTTTATCCCTCCTCAGTGATTTGGGAAAGACAAGAGAAGCCTTCTCCATAAGGGAAGGTATCTTACAACTAAGTAAACAAAGCTCTTGTGACTTGCTCAGTGCTGGATGGCACTACTTACCTCCTTTTCAATTTCTGCAAGGGTTTTGATTGTGATGCCCAAGAGATCAACTGGCTGCATCTGGCAACAAAGAAACAATGTCAAATTTAGGTGGGTGGTGGTGGTTGTTGTTGTTTTGGGTTTGTTTTGTTTAAAGTCAGCAAACACTCTATCACCAGAGACTTAGAGACCATCTGTAAACAGGGATGGCCCTGTTCCTCACTGCACCAGGAGAGCGAAGCAGCAGCGGGTTGGGGCCAACAGCTCCAATGCCTTTCTCCCTCGGCGGGACAGCCGACACTCATCTCCGCCTCAGAGATATCTGCCACCATCTCCCGCTGCAGGACACAGTCTGTAACACCCCATGGACTTCTGTGGCAGCAGCAGCGAGGTGTGAGAGGCACTGGCTGTGGGAAGCCTCGACCAAAGTGACCATATGGTGGCAATGGTGTCTAAAGGATCCGCTGGGAGGATTAGCACGACCTAATCTCTCTGCATTTGTCCTCGCAGCAGGGACTCCATCTTTCTGGGAATAACGGCCCATAAACAACCCTTTCAGAAAGCAAGGGTTGTGCAAAACCCCCTGTCAGCAGGAAGAAGAAAGCACAAAGCCAGAGTGCTACTGAAAAATCAGACACAGCTGATGGTTTAACAGCTTCTTGCAAACTGATTTTTAAAGAGATACTGGTTTAGCATCGGATGGATTCAGGAACTGGTAGTGGGATGCTGATCTTTGAGCTCTGGATCATAAACTTTAACAAGTACTGGTCCAGTGACACTCAGATGTCATTCTGAGCCCATACCAGGGTTTCCACTCTGCCATGCTCTGCCGGTGTGGCCCCGCAGTGCCTGGTGCCAAGCAGGCAGCACTCAGTGCCCTCTCCAGCTCGCCCCACAGCCAGGCAGGAGCCTCCAACAGCTGCCAGCACTGGGGTGCACCCTGCCACTACCACTGCCCTGAACTTCTGGGGTGCCAACGGAAAGTAGTAAAGCTGATGGCACTATGCCATCCCCATGGCAGGTCAAATCCAGAACTCCACATCTGCAGCTTTCTTTACAATCTATGCTAAGAAATTAGAAATGCTTCCAGCACCAGGGAGTCCCATTGCCATTCCTATTTCTGATGGCAATAAATCTTCCAATCCCAGGACAATTCAGTTTTAGAAGTGATCTGGCAAAAGCCCTTCCCACCCAATGGGCAACTACTGTGATGTGTAACCTCGGCCCATCTCAAGCACTGGTTATATATTTGGCCCCACAACAGAAAAGCTTCCAGAAGCAGGTAATATTGTTGATGTTTTGTGATCGCTTTCCATGAAACAATGAATTTCAGACACTGGGAGAACAATGAAGGCAACTCACCCCTTCAGGAGCACAGGCAAACTTCTCCGAAATCATAAAAGGCACTCCATCCATTGCTGAAAGGGACAAGACATCACGTCACATTTCCAGCTGATTTCTGACATGCAACTTCTCACATTCCCAGTGACAGATCAAGTATTCACAGCACTGACACATGACTGATTGCTCCTACATGTTACTGCCAGCCTTTCCTTCCCTCTAACCTGCCAGTGGTTTCTTTCCATTTAAGACATAGCTGGGTCAGTCCCTACCAAACCAGGAATCCAATGAATCCTCCCTGCTCTATCCATATACAATTTCATGGTGTCAATTTTGCATTTTCCAATTTTGTTCAGCTGCCAAAGCAGGACAGTATTTGAAACTGGAAGGAGAACACACATCTATTTACCACCTCCTCACCGAACCAGCTGAGCACACTGGGTGGTGTCTGAGCAAGAGAACAAGGAACAGCTGGTTCAGGGGACTTGTACCCCAAAGCAGTCAGAACCACCACCTGTGTACTAGGCAGTAAGTGCTACCACTGCACAGGATGACGACAAACACCTGGGGCCAAGTGCCCTCCCTGGCCTGGCTGCTGCCAGTGCAAACTCAACAGTGAGCAAAGGAGCTCAAACACTTGCAAACCACGTCTGGAGGACAGAAACCAATGGAATACAAGGACAGACATGAGGACATGATGGCACATGGCACAGTCTCATGTCACTGCCTTCAGCTCTCTCTGCAGCACAACCTTAACGGTACTCAGAGCACTGTTTGCCTTTTTATTGTCTTGTATATTCATCTTAGTGCAATGATGTTCAGTGTGTCTTGCTATCACCACCTTGGAGACATCATAGGGAGCCTGCCAAGAGATGTGGCAGCACAAGGGAGACACTTATTTTTAAAACATGTAACTCAGCAATTTGCACACAAGACTGAAAAGGGCATATTTCTGAGGCAGATACACCCCCTTTATTACACTTACACCTCTAACATTGAAGTCTTTAAATTTCAGCTCTGAAACAAATAAAAAGTTCAAATTAACACAAATTTAAGCCGTGAAATGCCCCACTGTGATCCTCAAATAGGGTTTCCTTTCAGAAAGGATCTGTGCCCACGAACCCAGCATTTCTCTGCTTGCTGTTTGTAACTCCTACCAGCACCACTTAGTTACCAGATTAGTGATTTAACAAGGACCATTTAAGAATACTTAGCTTTTTACATTTGCTTTGTCTATTTTTGATTTAAAAACCCTCTCCAATGGAGTATTTTGTTATCAAAGGTGCTGTGTGGCAGCCACAGCATGAAGAGAAACAAAAGGAAACAGATGAAAAGCAGCATCACCAAATCCAGGAAGTTTTAAACCTAGAAGACCATCTGCATTTGTTATCCGACAGAAACCCGCTTTGATCAGCCACACGCCAGCTTTTGTAAAGTAATCTAAAGGCTGAGCCACGCCGAGCGAGAGCATCCCTGCAGCCCCCAGAGCCTCCCCCAGCCCTCAGCCCCGCGCTCAGGACGAGGGAGCGAAGCAGCAGATGAAAGCAGGGTGAGCCAAAGGCTCAGCAGCGCAATTAGCACTCTCCTAAACAAACGAGCTTCAACAGAGCTGTAATTAAGCAGGCCTGTAATTAAGTATATGCCCTTTATCATAACGATCATGCTTAAAAATGGCATGATGCATGGAAGTGTGTTATTAATGCTGCACTCCCCGAGCGCAGGAGCGTGCGCGGAGCCGGCGTGTCAGGCCCGTCACCAGCCTGCTGCTAAAGTGCATTAAAGGCAGAAAGCAGAAAACAAGGCGTGCATTCAGCAGGCTCCTTTCACAGCCAGGCACCAGAGTCACGAGGGTCTAAATACCACCAATTCTGGAAACTTTACAGAAACAAGGCCCCAGAGGCTGCTGCCTCTACCTGCCCCAGTGCCGGGAGGGCAACAGCCCCACTTTGCCCCACAGCTCTGCTGGGCTCCTGGAGCCCTTTGGGCACCCAAGGGGCTGCAGGCAGGCAGTGGGGAGCCCCCGAGATGCTTGGGGAGCAGTGTTCCTCCTCACCTCTGATCCCAGGCTGAGCAAAGGCCCCGCACAAAGTGACTGCTCTGGGGGAAGGACTGCCTGCTGCCCCACACACAGCACGAGACACCCATCGCTGCTGCTGCCCCAGACGTTTTTTTCACATTCATGAGGATTTCAATTGAGGCCCAATTCCCACAGCAGCTCATGGAGACTTGCAGGAGAGGGATGGTCATGATGATCTCCAGCGCCAGGCAGCTCCAGCAACAGCAGGAAAGAGCTCCCATCACCACGCTGGAGCCCCACTGGGTATCCAGCACTGGGGTGTCCAGCACCGGGGTCTGGGGACACTGCTCCTGCCACACACCATGAGGCAGCACAACTGCTGTTTACAGCAGTTAATTTCATAATAAAATTTAATAAAACCAGAACTGTAGGAGGGCATTTCAATTTCATGTCCCTTGTCCTGATGTTGTGCTGTAAATACACATCATCAGCAGCTTCTGATTCCTCCCTTTTTCTTTTTTTTTTCCCTCCTCTTGCCTTTAAAGCATTCCTGGCAGGCTCTGATGAGCAAGCACTGTGTTGAGATCCTGCCCTGTGTCACCACCTCCATGGGGAGTGCCACACTAACAGATCAGGCCCTGGCCCTGAGCTGCAGTTCCTATTTTAGTCTGGCCAAAAGCTATTCCAGGCTCCTCCATGTCAATCTGCACCACGTTTGAGACCAGCAGATGGCAACACCAGGGGATAAAGGAACTGGTTCTGGTGAATGATAAAGCACAGCTCTTTCCAAAGGTACCTGTGCTGATTCAAACAAAAACAGTGGGCGAGGTCCCAGTTGTACAGCTCCCACAATGACCTGCACAGGTTTCAACATCTTTAAAGGTTGTGACTTTAAAATATTTCTGAAGAAAAATTATAATTGTTTGCACCTTGCAGGTTAAAGCCTCCTTGCACAGGCAGGCAAAGCTGCTCTTGCCCCACAAAGCCTCACTGCCAGAAGGATGCCTGCCCACTGGGGCCCCCCACCCAGGGGCTGAACCCAGCAGTTCTCCCCGTGCCACTACACCCACAGCACCTGCAACAGGTGAGGGAGGTGCCTGCGCTCTTCTCCCTCAAAATGGAACAGCATAAAATGGGATTTCAGAAGGAAAACTCTTTCCAATGGCTGTTTGCTGCCTCCCAGGATCAGCTTCTCGCTGAGGGTCACAGCTGATAAGCTCAGGCACTGAAATTAGATTAAGAGTTGAAAGGTGCCAGCAGCCATAACTGCACTCCTAAAGCCCAGCCCTGAAGGACAGCGTTCCTGTGAACCCCCCAAGCAGCCAGGAGGTGGATGGATGCCTCAGTGAGGGCCCCTTTGGTGGTGCAGGACCCACTTCTACCTGGTGGCTACTTTAAGTAATTTACCAAGACTTGCTCTAAGGCTCTATCAGGGAGGACACCAAAGCATGGTCTATAAATCCAACTTGTTAGCTCGCTTAGAAATTCTCCCTTTAATCTGAAAAAGTACTGTCATCCTCCTCTAAGCACTCAAGAGATTCTGCCTTCTGTGCTGCAGACTCCAACTAAATCTCAGTTGTCAAATTAGTAATTCATCTTTCTTGAATAACTATATTTTTAGCAAAGCTACCAGATTTAAATAATCAGACCTGCCAATGCTACCCTAATTTGAACATGCTGACGAACTTTCACAGGCAGCATCAGCTAACATAATGAGTTTCTGGATGACAAAGAACTTCAGACTGTAGTTCTCTACCCAGCGTAATAAGCACTTGTTCTTTTCTACAATGTGCACATAAAAGAGAAATCTAAATAATAGTTGCTGTAATTATCTTGAAAAATATGTGGTGATTAATGGTGATTATGAAAATCTGTATAATTGTTCACTGAAACTCCAAAGATCAGATGCTCTCTTGAAGGAGCCATCAATGAAGAACTCGGGAACACAAAAGCTTCCAAGCTCCTGCCCGCTGGAAGCACGTGAAGATGGGATTGCCTGCGTGCCAGGTCAGCCCTCACCCTCCCGTGACCTCTGCCAGAGGTTCCAGGATGTCCATGATGTGATGCACGTGTCATTACGGTTCAAAGCACCAAGTTCAACCTGTTATTTATGCAAATAATTAATTACTCTAGTATGCAACTCGCAGTTTGTCATGACACATTAATGACTTGATAGACTTCTATGAACTAGTGAGCACAGGACAGCAGAGCGCTTTTATCGTCATTTAATTTAAAAACGATCCTGTGTGAAATTATCTAGTCGTGAGTGATGGAAGCATAAAGAACAGACTCAGCAAAGCTTCTTTTGGATCATTGCTTTATTAATGGTAACGTCAGGGAAATGAAAAATGCTAACATTGTCATATTTAGCTCCTGGGTACAGATGAATCGCTGCCTCAGAGCCTGGCGGGCTCCGTTTGCACACTGCAGTGAGTGCTAATTCCTCACACCACCATTGTGGGGATATGCAGCCACGAAAGAGTTTATATACCTCAACTCCCAAGGAAATAACAGCTGTTTCTGCATTAAATTCTCACCATAAGCTTTTATAGCTTTGTATTACTTTATTGCTGTTTTTGCATACCCTTTTACACTTGAATTTTTGACTGTTGATATTAAAAATATTTAAATAAATAAATCCCTTGCAAAATATTTTTCTGCATGACTTTGAAAACAAAGCACTGTTAATCCAAACCAACAAAAACCCCAGCACTGAATGTGCTACTGCCACCTTTATAATTTAAATGATCTCAGATTTTAGAAAGACCTTTCTCTAATGCTGCAGAATTCAGACTTTCCCCAGACCTGAGAGCTAGCAGAGTGTTCATGTTTTACCAAGATGAATATCTCATAAACCAGCATACACCAACACTATAAAACCGAGTTTCCCTGCTTAGAGAAGACTTGATTTTCAGCTAAATGACACCAGAGGAACATGGAAGCAGGTTGAGAACCAGCAGCTGGCAGAGAGCATGGGCATGGCAGTGCTTGGAGGGAGCCACGGTCAGGCTGGAGGGACACTGGTCCCTGTCTGGGGTGGGCAATGAGGGAACCAGCCCAGAAGAGGCTGCTGCCCCCAGCACACAGCCCAGCAGTGGGTGGGCACTGGGAGGGCACCCCAGCTCCTGGGAGGCTCTGAACACCATTTCCACTGAAGCAAGAAAGCACAGTCATGTGCCCGCTGTCCCCAGCCTGGGGAGGTCAAGGGACTGCTCTCTCCACTAGCAGCAGACCCTGCATGGGGTGAGGCTGGGGCTCAGCTGTGGAGTCACCCACAGCAGATGGACCCACTGCTACCTGGGTAAGCTGAGCAGCCGTGGGGAGCTGGTGGCACAGTGTGGCACTGACCAGGGCAGGCTGCAGCCAGGACACCTCCCCTGGTACCCCCTTCCAGCCCCTGCCATGCACACAGCTCTGGCTTCCATCTGTGCCCCTCTGCTTCCCACCACGGCCCCAGTGCGAGCTCCACACTCCTGAGGCTCTGCAGCCACGCACAGAGGGTGGCACAGGACACCTGACCAACCACCTCAGCACAGGGGAAGCCATGCAGAAAACGTTTTACATCAGTCTGCAATGCATCCAGAGAAGGGTGTGAGCTTTTCAGACCAAACCAGCTCTCCACGATGCACAGCTAAGCCTTCTCCTCACATATTTCTGTATATGGCCATTTAAACAGCAGTCTGAACAGTAAATGTGTGTGTGCTCTGTGCTACCACGCACCGAGGCCCAGATGAAACCACACCAAATCACTGATGATGGTAAAACCTTGCAGGCAAAACAAAAGCAGCCTCTCCCACCAGCTCTGGCTAAGCTGGCTGCAATGGGGAACGCTGCGGCCACCCCAGCTGCATCCCCAGCTGCAGACACCATCCCCAGCATGCACACACTTCTTCCTGTCAACAAAGACAAGTACAGGGGTGCAGGCAGGGGCACAGGGCTCAGCTCTGCCGGCCAAGGGCACATGCCCAAGCTCATGAGACCCCACGAGCACCTCATGCAGCTCCTGTGGCAGCAGGAGCTCACAGCAGGGCTGTCATGGGGCAGCAAGGCAGCGGGGGCACAGCCAGCTGGGAAGGCCCCAGTCCTGTGCCTGGTGTCCGGGTCTGGCCAGGCAGCAGCACCAAAGCACCCGACGTGTGGTGCAGTGAGCGGGAGAGCAGGGCCCTCCTGGGCTGGAGAAGGAAACCTCCGCCTTGGGAAAGGTTTACAGCTTTCCTGTTCATCTTGAAATGACTTTGATTAAAAAAACAGACCTGGACTAAATTTTCATTTTTGCTAATTTGATTGTCAGCCTTGATTTTCTCCGCTTCCTGCATAGCTCATGACATGGCACAATTAGTTCTTTACCGCTAAGATCAAGCCATGAAAACACTTGAGAAAATACTCCTGGTTTTGATTATTTTCTTTTTTTAAATAAAGTGAGGGTTAAGTACTGCATGGTGACAGCTAAGGAGCACCTCAGCACTGTGGCTCCATCAGCACCACAGAACATGGAGAGACTTCAAACAAGCTCTTCAAATTGCAAGTGTTTAGGAGCTCTTGATTTTATTATTTTTTAATAAAATGTCCCCTTTGAAGTCTCTGCACCACACTAAACTTCAAAGATCACACCTTAGCATGTGCTACTTCCAAGCAACAACCCTTAATTAATTAGAGCAGAGCAGATACAAACCAGGGCACTCGCGTGGGGCTGCAGCAGAGCCGGGCCAGCTCAGGCATGGGGAGGTGAAGGGAGGCAAAGGGAGGAGAAGGCAGGCTCTCCTCCAGCCTCAGCGCTCGGCCGCGCGCTGAAGAGAAACGCAGATGCTTTTCCACTCCTTTCAGCTCTGGCTGTAATGACAGACTCCTTGGAAGTCATTAAACATGTAATGTCTGTCTGCCGCGGCGGCGCAGGCTGGAGCAGCACTTGCAAAAAGCATCTCGGGCAGCCCCACAATGGCTGCAGTGTTCCCTGGCCAGCAGCTGGAAATTTCTGCTGCTTGATGAGAGAAACATCCCATTGGGTAACGTGGCTTCCCCCCAGCACGGCCATGTTTTGCTCTTTGGTCATTTCAGTGCTGCAGGGCAGGAACAGGGGGTATTAAAGCCACACACTGCACTTCGTTACAACGGCTGGCCCTGGAAGCTTCGATTTTCCTTTGCTAAGCCACCTACAGTGTGAGGTGGGATTTGTTGCCACCATGAGGGTTCTGGGCTCCCCAGGCTCTCTGGACAGTGGCCAGGTCACCAGCCAAAGGAAGATGCTCCCACGTGCAATGACGCTGTGATCCTGCCCAGCAGCACCCCACGTCCTCCAGCTGCGCACCGAGAGACCAACATCTGTCCCACAGGGCTCCCAGGGGAGACAAGGGTGCATGGCATCCTCTCTTTACATGGTTTTGGTTTAAAGGGCTTGAGTTATTTTTAACACACAGGCAGCTTTGTGTTTCCAGTAAAAGCAGGGGAACAAAGCCCAGTCAGCTGCCCTAGAGCACCGTGCTCTCCATTTCCCAGGCATGTGAAAGGTTAGTGCAAAGGATTCATAAGGAGTGTGGCTAGAAAGGACATGGGACACCCATCTCCTACCCTGGAGCTCACTGATGCAGAGAGTGTGCTCCCACTATCCCATGGAACACTCATCCAGCGAGGAGAGCCTTTACACAGACCCACAGCTGAGGCCTTTGGTGCTGGAGAGGAGAGCACAGGGCATGGGCACCGCCCGCTGCGGGAGCCTGGACCTGACACCGAGGGATGTGCCCTTCTCCCAAACCAGACACAGATCCACGGCTCTGCAGAGGCAAAAGCTCTTCTGCAGGAGGAGATCCACTGTGCCACTGCACAGCAACTCGGGATCCAGATCTCCTAACAGGATTTAATTTTTAAGCGTTCAAAGTCATTACCGGAGCCACATATTTCTATCAGGTAAATTTCATTTGCATATGCAAATGATATCTAAATACATTGCACCATTAATATGATCAGTAATTACATAATAATAGTCACCAATCTCCACATAGATCAAACTTACAGTTTTGTAGCTATTAAGGAAACTGTGCTTTGTAATTAAGATAATCCTCGTTTCCAGATGCTAATTAACTATATTATAATTAGCTTCTTTTGCTAATGCAAATTAAATATTTTCATCCTTATTGCTAAAAGAGTTGCTTATCACTTAAAAAAGGGACAACCTAGAAATAATCCCTCCTCCCCCTTAAAGGTGAAAAGGTAACTTCATTTTTATCAGTCTCATTTGTGAATGCAAATGAGCCCCGATTAATCAAGTCACAGATAAATGTGCCCATCTAGCATGGCCAGCGCCTGGCGCGGCCCTCCAGCCCTCAGAGGATGGGGATGGCTCGTCCCTGGCTCCTCTCCCGCCGGTGCTGGCCCCCCAGAGCTCCCTGTGCCAGCGCAGTGGGCACATGTCGCGCTGCCCGGCCACAGCACAGGCACTGGAGCTGCCCTGCGGAGCTGCCCCGGCAGTGCTGGGGGGCACTGGGGGCACTGAGCCCTGGGATGGCAGTGCTGGGGGGCACGGGGGGCACCGAGCCCTGGGATGGCAGTGCTGGGGGCACTGGGGGCACTGAACCCTGGGATGGCAGTGCTGGGGGGCACGGGGGGCACCGAGCCCTGGGATGGCAGTGCTGGGGGGCACTGAGCCCCGGGATGGCAGTGCTGGGGGGCACTGAGCCCCGGGATGGCAGTGCTGGGGGGCACTGAGCCCCGGGATGGTAGTGCTGGGGGCACGGGGGGCACTGAGCCCTGGGATGGCAGTGCTGGGGGGCACGGGGGGCACTGAGCCCTGGGATGGCAGTGCTGGGGGCACTGGGGGCACCGAGCCCCGGGATGGCAGTGCTGGGGGCACTGGGGGCACTGAACCCTGGGATGGCAGTGCTGGGGGCACTGGGGGCACCGAGCCCCGGGATGGCAGTGCTGGGGGGCACTGAGCCCCGGGATGGCAGTGCTGGGGGGCACTGAACCCTGGGATGGCAGTGCTGGGGGCACCGAGCCCCGGGAACAGCGATGGGCACAAGGGGCAGCACTGCCAGCCTGCGCGGCAGGGCCCGGCCTTGGCGCAGCACATTCATCATCTGCTAAACCAATCCACCCCTCCGCACCACCATTTGTCATTAATTATGCTAATCAGCGCGCCATTACTCTCCATTGACACCACGGCACTTATTAGCTAGTTACAGCTTTTCAAAAGCACAGCTTATTGTGTATGTGAGTGCTGTGCCTGCATTAGCCTACAGGGAAGAAATGTCCAATTATGAAAAAAAGAAATTTGCTATTATCTCCTCCTAACAAACCAATTTAGTAATTATAAAAGTCTCTGAACTCAGAAGGATTTGTTAAGAAGAGCTGAGTGATGAAACCAGAGAATTTTCTTTGCAATAACTTTTTGAGTTGAAACTGAAGAGACAATAGAGAACAAGCAGTTTTTATTATCTTAATTATGACTCTTGCATCTTCACTCAAGATGATCAGAAAGCAGAATTTATCTAAACGCGTGACTCTATTTGGCTCTTTCCTTACACCATCTGATTTGTTTATTTTAAGGGATATGCAGCCCAGTGTGTGCAGTACAGCACAGACACTGGCAGGCCCAGCCTGTTCCCAGCCCGCAGCTCTGACCATGCACAGCAGCCACCCCCACACAGCCCCTGCACGCCCAGGGACACAGCCCCAGGCTGACAGAGCTAAAGGGATGGACAGGGGGCCTGAGGAGCCCATGGAAAACCAGCTTTGCTGGAGCATCCAATTCCTATGTTGACTTGCTCACTGTGAGAGGACACCACTAGTTTTAGAAGCTTAATATGTGTTAAGAGCTCATTAATATCACCAGAGTAAATGGGCCTATTAAAACATCTTTAAGCAATATCTGAACATACATCTCCCTAAACTATATTTAATGACTGTACTTAAGATACATTATATGCAAGTCTTAATGAGACATTAGATATCATTTTGAAGATTAAAATTAGAGAATCCATATAAAGTCTGTCCACTTAATGTAGCCTTAAGCTGCACTGATGAAAAGCATTACCACCAAATTATTACTTCATTAGAACAAATATTTTCTAATCATTTCTGATTTATGCCATTAGTTGTCCCCACATATATTATTCGTATCTATATGAATATTTGAGTATACACTAAACAATTTTCCAGTTCCACAGGAGATGGGAGAAATTCTGAGCTTTCTAATGGCTGAGTTAATTACTTGTCTTTTTTTCTATTGAGTTAAAAATACGCAGTCTTCCTAAAAGTCCATTTACTGTGTCCCCACTTTTCTAATTTAATTGGGGATTTTAATTCCATTAACCACAAGGTCGTTTTTTAAACATTTGCTGTTCTGCTTTTCAGAGATCAGTAAGATGCCTTGGGCTCGGCCCTGACTGGTCCTTTGGCCCCTCCCTGGAGGTGGAGGGGTGGTGGCAGTGCAGCCCCCAGGATGGAGCCCAGCCCAGGCAGAACCTCTGCCCATGGCCCACGAGGGGCAGGACATGCCAGAGTTAACCAGGGCCTGACTGCTGGATAAACCTGCGGCTCCAGGGGCAGCCCCTGCCCACGGAGTGCCCATGGCCAGGACAGCAAGGCCATGGGACACCTCCTCCCACAGCTGAGTCACTGCCAAAACCAACTGCAATAAACTTATTAGCAAGAGGGCTTTATGTGGGGTTTATTTTATAGAAACAGCTTTTCATTAGATAAATGAAGCCCAACAACCTTTATAAATGTTTTCAATTATGAAATGATGCCATTGAGATATCTGGATGATGATAATCAGGGAAAACACCAGTGACATCTCCTGCTCAGAGCCGGGTGTGCTGCCTGGATGGCTGCTCCTCCCAGCACCATCTCGCCCAGCCACACCAGGCATTTAAAAACTCCTGCTTTAGTAGATGGAATCTGTAGCAACAAGACTATTTTCATTTGTTCTGCCCAAGTCTTCTATCCAAAAGAGTGAACAACTCATTGTAACAATCTTGCATTTTTAACTGTGCAAATTAAGCATTCTTCATAAATAACAGCCTGGTTTGCTGCACTGCAACTCCTTTTTATTAGCAGCACAGAAATGCACAATGAGCAACGTGTTCTATTATTCTTTGTCAAATCACAGAATGCTACATTAGAATAACTGTGCTGGTCAATGTAATATAGTAGATTAAATTCAACTTCTGTGCAAAACCCACTGTAAAACAGCATGATAAGAAGGCTATAAAAAATTTAATTTTACTCCAAACTCCATCAGAAAAAAAAAATGGTGTGAAAAGTAATTTTGCATAATCAGTATACGCCATCTGGAACAATTAACCGATTTCTATAGAACTATGAGGATCAGTCATATCTGCTTATTAAAGATCAGAAATTATACAAGTAATAAATCCTTGAAAAAACTAAGCGTACTCCCGCCTGTCAATGCTATTTTAACTTCAAATACTGAAGAACGCCTGATAAGGCTGAAAAGAAGAGATTAATATATGCAAATTACATCCAGCATTTAAAATCCCCAACAACTGTCTCTGGTTTTCTGTCCCTTATTGCTGCCTTTATGTTTTATTCATACACCAACTCACCTGTCACTTCATAAGCTATAATATTATGAGGGTATTATTAAACAGCATAAAGCCGTGCTTTAATTGGAAAGCTTCATTGCATTTTCCAATTATTTGGAGTAAATTAAAAGCAGATGCACATAGTTTAATAAGGAGTCTAATATCAGTTCCGGGAAATCAAAATTCATTGTCATTACTATGCCGTGATAGTTTTGCAAACTGTACTCAATTTCGGAGGTTTTGAAAAGAAAATCTGTCTCTGCAATCTGTTAATTGTCATTCGGTTAATAACTGTTTAAATATCCAAACCTCCGAGCGTCTTCCTATTTAAAAAAAATTAAACTCTGGCACTCGGCAGAGCAAAACAAACACAGCCCAGCCCGCCCAAGGCTGTGCTCCACCGGAACGGAGCCCTGCCCCTCAGCCTGGGATCAGCTCAGCTGGATAGGGCACGGTGCTAATAACACCAAGGTTGTGGGTTGATCCCCACATGGCCTTAGGAGTTGGACTTGTTGACTCTTGTGGTCCCTTCCAACTAAGAATATTCTGTGATTCTGTGATCCTCCTCCAGCCACCAGCCTTGGCCCACTGCTGTGGGGTATGAGGGCACCCCTGTCTGGGGGGCTCCGTGGCAGTGGTGGAGTCACCTTGCCATCACCCTCTCTCCATCACACCCCACTCCAGCTGCTACACACTTTGGGATGTGTCCTGCATCTGCCACAGCCCTGCCACTGGGCGGGTTACAGCTGGATGATCCTGTCAGCAGAGACTGAGCAGCCTCCTTGGAAGGTGATGTGTGAGCTGAGGAACAGGGGGGATGCCTGCATGCCACTCCCCATGCCAGCAGGGCAGTGCCCAGCCAGGGCCTTCACCTCCCATGCAGGCACACGACACCAAGGTGAGGAAGACAATGAATAGCACTTTGGGCAACAGCACGTTCATCAAAAAAACACGTCTCAAAAAAGACTCCAGTGGAGAATTCACAGCTCCATCATCCCCTTTTGGGGCTGCTGGCCCAGCACAGCCCAGATAACGTGGGGGGTGTGCTGCCACAGGACACCAAGGGGCTGTACACCAAGGGGCTGTACACCGTGGATGGGCTAATTTAATAACAAATGTATTTTCTGAATCTCATTAAATATAGTATTAAGTAACACACTTCCCTTTCTGAAATACGCAGCTGCAGCATTTTACACGAGAATCCCTGAACTGCTGGATATTAATAGGACCTTTCATATTTGGAAGATTATCCAGGTCTCTTAGTCCAAAGACTGAAAATTGCAATAAGGTAAAGAACAGGCTGACTTTAATCTCAGCCTCAGTAAAGAGGTTTCAATGCAGAATAAAGCTTGTGTCATAACTTGTCTGGTTTTTGGACCATCCTGATTAAAATTCAGTGTCACAAAATATAAATTTAGTTCCGCTTCTACTCTTAAGAAGTGCCAAGAATGTAATGAAGGGATGGGGACCAACAGTAAGATGTAGCACAAGACTTCCCCTTCTGAGAGTGGGGGTCCCAAAACCCTCGAACATCGGAGGGGATCACAGAACCACCAGGAACTGTGCCAGACAACAAAGATAAAAGCAATCCTTGTGCACTGATCCAAAAAATAGCATTTTTCTTTTTTTCAAAATTACCTGTTTTAACAAAGCAGACACACTGTGCCAAGTGAGCCATTTAATTATCTGCAAAAATGATGAAGGAAAACAATGGTTTGCAAAAATAAATGACTAACATCTGATTAAAATGTCTGTCCTACACACAGAAAAAAGATACAGTGTCTTTTAAAAGAAAACAGACATCCAAGGAAGTGGCAGGTGTGGCCAGATAACCTGGCATTTTGCAACAAGAAGGAAGTTGACATATGGGCACTGAAATGTAATGAAATCTAGAAAGCCCTTTGAAAGAAACTTTTGTCATTACAAAAAAAAAGGAAAAAAAAAGGATAGATCCCACCAGACGTTCCCAAGTCAGCCCCTGCAAACAGGAGAAGGGATCAGGAAGCAAACTGCTGCTTTAGGAGCAAAGCAAACCCTTCCCACGCCGCTGCCCGGACAGGTGACACCTGCCCCCCACTGAGAGCCACCACCTCCAGCATGGAAAAGCAACTTGCTTTCCTTTTTGGGAATCCACTGGCTTTGATGTTTTTCTGATCATTAACATCAGTTTTCTACTCTCTGCTGCCTCCAGAGAGCTGGATTAGAAATCAGTGTAGAGTGAACGCCCAACCTCACTGCAGTGCCTGCAGGAGCAGCCCATCCTCCTGCACATGGACCCCAGCTCGCTCGGCCCTGTGCCATGGCCAGACCCTGGCTCACCTCACCCCCGTGCCCTGGCCAGACCCTGGCTCACCTCACCCCCGAGCCCTGGCCAGACCCTGGCTCACCTCACCCCCGAGCCCTGGCCAGACCCTGGCTCACCTCACCCCCGTGCCCTGGCCAGACCCTGGCTCACCTCACCCCCGTGCCCTGGCCAGACCCTGGCTCACCTCACCCCCGTGCCCTGGCCAGACTCTGGCTCACCTCACCCCCGTGCCCTGGCCAGGCTGCACCAGGCTGAGCCCCTCTGCCCCTCCCCAACAGGGCCCTGCCCCAGGGCCTCCTGTTGTGAACGTTCACCTGTGCGACCCAGCAGGTGAACTTGGACCAGAGCATCCCCTGGCAAGTGTTTCCCCCTCCAACCCCTCAGACCACAGTTTGCTCTGGCCTTTATAGAAAGTGTCTTAAAGAGGGAAACAAATAATAAATATTATAAATAAATATTTATATATAAAATATAATAAACACCCATTCAAGTAAATATTTACCTCCTTAAGGTAATAAATACTGGGGTGTGATTCCAAAATAAACAAGGGAGAGCTGTGGAGGAAGTGGCACCTGTAAGAGCTGCCCATGGAAACCTCCTCCTCCGTGGTGTGCTGGCACACACCTCCAGCCAACACCAGGCTATGCTGGCAGCCGGCCGTGCTTCCCCTCCCTGGTGCTCAGCCCAGCTTCTCACAGAAAAAAATACTCACACAAGTAATTGTGTTAGTAATGTGGTTAAAGACAATCACATAATAATACCTTTAAGGTAAGAAATATATGCAAAGACATCGCTGCATCAAATGACTGCTCCAAAACCCAGTGTTCCTCAGCAAATGAACGGCTGGTGCTGCAGCCTTGATCCCAGCATGGACATTGCTTTATCAGTGGATAAAGTGTGTGATGCTTTGGGATGTGACAGCTAAGCTCCAACCCAGAGGACAACTCTGCCTGTAATCAGATTTTGTAATCCAGAAGGTTTCCGTTTCAGTGGCACTTACAGAGCAGAAAACTTATGGAGGCAAGATCCTGAGAGGCACCAGCACGCTGTGCTGGAACCCAGTGCTTAGTTACTTCAGAGTGTTAGAGCCCATTCAATTAGTGGGGCCTGCAGGAATATTTGCATTCCTAAATCTCCAGGTTCCTGAAAGGGTTAAAGCTTATTATTAGCATATAATTTACAGGTCCCTTCTCCCAGGAAAGAAATAATGCACAGTAAATGCCACATTCATTTTAATAATACATGTGGCAGTCTGTGCCCAACATCTGCACAAAGGTAAAGCAGACAGATTTTTTTGACATGTCCCACTCTGCCATCGAAACACAGGTTTTTTGTTTCGTAAGTGACGGAAGGTTTAATCAAGAAAGCAGGCAATTCATCAATCGAAACAAGGCTGCTCACACCGCCCTGACAGCACACACATGGTTTTATACAGAAGAAACCTGGCCACCTGTCAGCAGCACCTTTTACATCAGGATATACAAATACACTGAGTGATCAATCCTCCAGCTCTTCCCATTCATTTCTTCGTTTTCTTATTATATTTTTCTTTATGCTAGATGTTGCCCTCATTCTCTGCAGGGATAGATGGGAGACAAGGCAAGCTATGGCTGTTTATACACTATCATAAAAATTTATATACCCTTAGAGTGACTTATTTCCCTTCTATTTGAGTACCATTATTATAAATAATTTTTCACTTCATTCAGGAATTTTCCCTGTATGTTATTATCTGTGCCTGCCTGCGAGAGCTGCCTCTCCCTCACTGTCCTTGTGCCTCTGATAAGCCAAAGCAATATGCAGGCAGAAGATGCTCAAGTCTGAAATGAAGGCAGTATGTAGTCACAACAACATCTTAATTAAGCTGAAGGCCATGAGAAAAGACTGTGCTGTGAAATACTGAGCCATGTCTGCTGACAGGTCTGTCTGGAGTGAGGCATTCTTCTTCCAGCAGCTGCACATTAAACCTGTCAGCTCCTCAGCACCCCGCTCACAGCAGCACCCACAGACCTTCTGCACATTAACTTAGAACTAATTCTGCCTTTTGCTCTGGGACATGTGGCACGAGGTGGGACCAGCAAAGGTGCTGGGCACAAGGATGACACCAGCAGTGCCAGTGCTGCACTGCCATGGCATTGGCAGGCTCCTGCTGTGGGGTCTGGGCAGTGCTTCCCTATCTGCACCCTGTCAGGGACTGACTTACTAGTTTACTGCACCAAGAGAAGCCTCCTTAACTTTCTGGTCACCCAATGTCTCGTTGCCAAGACTGGCAATGACAAAAGGCTAGTTAAAAACTGTAATTGTTGCTTTCAGGACCATTTTTAACCTGACTCCAGTTTTGTGCAAACAACAACTGCATTACACAGTCCAAGGGGTAATGGGCAGTTCCAGGAAGGAAATGGTCATTCTGCCAAAATGTATTTGAGATAGAGAGTAGGACTGACAGCCAAAATTCATGTCACCTTCCACAAACATGCTGAACCCCAGCTTAAAATGTTTTCATTGACTACTGAGAAAATCTTAGGTGTCTACAGAGAGTGAAGCGAGACCACGCTGCAGCTCTTCATTCCAGCCCTCCCTTCCTGAGCAGCTCCTCCTGTGCCCACCACAGACTAAGGCAATACCAAAACTGGGAGAGAAGAGACTGTTCTCAATGCCTTTTGTTTCCCTCACCAGCCCCAGAAGCTGCTCCACTATGCTGGGAGCCAAGAGAGGGAGCCCACAGGCCTGTCTGCCACACAGGCACAGAGGAATCCTGTGCCCGCCAGACCCCGTGTCCCCTCACCCACCACACCGGCCACTCGCCACTGCCGCACCCACCCACCCCGGCGGGGATCCCACCGCGGCAAAGCCAGCCTGGCAAAGCCTGGCCTGGCAAAGCCAGCCTGGCAAAGCTGGCCTGGCCTGGCAAAGCCAGCCTGGCAAAGCCGGCCTGGCAAAGCCTGGCCTGGCAAAGCCGGCCTGGCAAAGCCTGGCCTGGCAAAGCCGGCCTGCAGCACAGCTCCGGCGGGCACTCCTAAATCTCCCGTTGCCATGGCACTGCAGCGAGCACTGCAGACAGACCGGACCGGCTGCACACAGCACCAACGGAACAGGAAAGTTGGGAATGGTTTCCACAGCACCGTCTGGGGGCTAATCCACCTCAGCAAGGTTTAAGCACACAAAGGGAATTGTCACAGCACCTCATTGCAGCTGCTGACAAGGCAGCCACGGCCAGGAGCTGTGCACGAAGATCCTGCCAATGCACGGGATGTTTCATATGACAAGACTCTTTCTTTGGAAAGGGCTCACAGCTGCAATAGCCATTACAGCATATGCACAACTCATATAACAGCATTTCAGGACAAGAATGTGCAATTGGAGGAAAAATAAGAGTTATATACTTTGAAATGTGCTCATGCAAACATGAAGAACTAATGCCCTGCCCAGTTCCATAGGCCTGTTTTGTGCTTTGGCTGTAATGATCTGGAAAAGTGTTCAGGCTCTTTGCAAAGGGCTCCTCAGGCTGTGCAGTGAGCAGAGGCAGCCCTGCACACCCTGGAGCAGGGTCTCTCGCAGTTACACCCACACAGAGCTGCTGTTGGGCATTTGGTGCTTTCCCAGGAGAGAAAACACAGCTTCCCATCTCCATGCAGGATTGTCTCGTGTGAACACAGGAACACACCTTCCCTTACATTTCCAAATCTATTAGGGCAGGAGAGTAACAAGAAAAACAAGGACTGACAAGAATTATGCAATTGTTAAATTCTATCTCTTTAGGAACCCGAAGCTGCAGTTTCAGGCAGAGATTACCTTTTAAATAACCCTTTGATTATGGTACATGAATTAATGCCATGTTCCCATGTTACAAGTGTCACTCACTATTAATAGCAAAAACCTGTGAATGGCACATTTTTGTCATCTTCTCTTCCCTGATTATGCACAAGCAGTACCTACTGCACAGCCCACTGAATCCACTGCTGCTTTTTCTGGGTTTCCAAACTGTCCTAAAATCTCCTTCAGCCAGAAGAAGGGACTGGACTTTCAATACGTTTTGATGGAGTCAGGTTTAAAGGCAATATTTTTTTCCCCTTTCAAAAACGACATAACAAAGAGAAAATTGTGGCTAAGTGTGACTCCACCATGCCTATCACAATATTTGTTCAGGTGTACTCCAGTACTCCAAAAAAAGATAACTCCAAGGAAAACTGCTGCACCCCAGCAATACCCAGCCAAAGCACAGCACATGAGCTGGCCCCTAAGAGAAGGGGGGAGTGAAACACACTCCTGGGCCACAGCTGCACCCAGCAATTTTTACTCTGCAGGACCAAAAGTCCCTTTGCTTTGGTCCATGAACAACTCCCAGACCACACAGCTCTCAGCACATCCAAGAGTGATAGAGTCCATGAGGTACAGCTCTAAAGCATCTCTCAGAGGCAGTTCTTCCTGGGCCCAGAGAACCTGGCTACGTTTCCTTTGAGCTCACTCTTCCTTATGGAGAGTGAGCACTTGGAGCCAGGACCTCCTCCCGAAGAGCAGAGCTGCCAGGGACAGGTCAGAAGCACCCCAGCTCCAGAACAACCCAATGCATGGTTGTGAGACACAATAACAGGTACCTGCACCTGCATGGAGGAAGGAACAGGCTTGACCCTCCCCACTCTATTTCAATAAACAACTCCCTGCAGATTAGTACTAGTTAAAAACAAAAATTAGCTAAAATTTAATTGAAGGCTTTTCCCATGTTGACATCTGGAAACTATCGCTGGCTCTAGCATTTGTCTACTGGTTTGGAATGGTGAAAGCTGCAGCTAGAGAGACCAAGCATGCATGTGCAAACGTAGCTCTCACAGAGAACCCAGAACTTCCATATCCTAACATCTAACTCCAAAAGTATGTGCCAACGTTGCTTGCCATCAGAGCTCTCATGTAGCCCCTCGGCAGGCTGCAGCATCCCTCCTCAGGGGCTGCAGTCTCCCTGGGCATCAGTAACACCTCCTGCTGGCAACACCTGCCTGGGGTCTCTCTGCACCCCAGCTGCTCTCAACTATTAAATGGCACTGATCAAAAGCTGATGTTGTTCCATGGGTACCACACACCTGGTTGTTTGCACGTGCAGGTTTGCTGTACTTGGCTACACTTCTGATTCCACAAGAGCAAAGAAGCCGTGGCAGCTCACCTGAGATTGCATACAGGTTGGAGTGCTGGTGCTCCAGGTCCAGGCGGGTGCTGTGACTCTTGCCCCGAAAGCTGGCCGGGAGTGTCAGCGAGATATGCCTGAGGGAGAGAGAGGGGAATTGGGGATGATGTTACTACAGAGCAGAAAATGCTGCTGCTGTCAGCTCGCTCCAGCCTGATGACTCCAGTCAGGTAAAGCAGCAAATATTGATATTAACATTGCTTCCAAAACTGTCTATAAATTCTACACGCAACGTCAGCCTCCTCCACCCCACTGAGCATTGGGCTCAGCCAAAAACTGAGGGATGCAACAGTGACCATCTACCCATGGTGAAGCATCCAGCCCTGGCAGGGCATCCACCCTGAGCAGGGCATTTGCCCCTGGCCAGGCACAGCAGCTCCACTCGAGCCAGCACCCAGGAACAGCCCACGTGGCTTTTCGCTTTTAATTAAAATCCGTATTTTTCTAATGCAGATCCCAGGTCTGTGTGAATTTTAATAAAATGTTATCATTAATCTTCTGGACTGTGTTGCCACACATAATGAAGAGGCTCCCTCTTCACAGAGGGGTTCAGTGCAGCACGAGGCAGTGGCAGCAGCTCCCACCTCACCCGGACACAGGCAGACCCTCAGCATCACCCTCCTGCCAGAGGGAGAACCAGGTGACCTTTGTGTCCTCCTGGAGTCCCTGTGTGTGAGACAGGGCCCTGTGTATTCTCCAGCAGAGCATCAAACCCATGTCCTCAGCCAGCAGGTTTTATCTACCACATGAATCATCTGGAAGTTATCTGTCTTTAAAAACAGGACACATTTTGGGAAGAACTATGTATTTTTAGCCCTAGATGCAGCTGATGGTGAACAGCACAGATAAAATAAGAAAAAGCAAACATCAGTCTGAGTTTGCTTGTGCTTCCCAAAGCTATTTCTAACCAAAAAAAGATGGTGTGAAAATATATTTGAATTTGGCTATCAGTCTGCTGTTTAAAACACAATCCACATGAGAGTCTCTGGAGAAGCAGGTTTGTCATGAACACACTTTAAAACAGGAGACCACTGCCTGTAGGCATGACACACTTTTCATTTGGTTTTTAATAGCAGTACCCAAAAATACTTTCCAAGGCACCGAAACAGCCAATAGAAAGACTTTGAATTTCTCTGGTCTGTAGGGGAACTGCTTTCTTCACCACAAACAGAACAGCAGGAATTGTTCTGGAAGCAAACAAAGCAGATCTACTTAAAAGGGCCATTTCTAAGGAGAGTATTTTTTAGAAGTTTGTACCAGCTTGTGCTGCAGGAGAGGCCGACCCCTGCCCTCCAGACAGCCTCCTGCACAGCCCTCTGCCACGCTAGGGAGGTGACACAGGTCCTCTCAGCCAGGGCATTGCAGGGTCTGTCCCACAGCCGGCTCAAGGCAGCACTGCCTGAGCACCACAACACAGCCCTTGGCTCCAGAACGCAGGCAGCAGCCTTCCAGCACAGCTCTGAGCGATCTGCTTGCAGAGAAATCTCTGCAGCACAGCCCCAGTGGGTCCCACCGTGCCAGGCAGCTCACACACACACAGAGCAGATGGAGGGGGGGCACGTGCCACACATGCAATGCAAACCTGCCAGGACCTGACCACACACACGCCTGTGGCAGCAGCAGGAGTGCCCAGCCCTCGCTGCCCAGCTCCACAGGGAACCCCCTTTCTCTCCATTTCACAGGGACTGATGTTAAGACACACTGAGGAATCCCGTGGTGGCAGGGGCACGACCAAGGTGATGGGGAGCACACATGCAGACCTGCCCTCAGCAGGCAGCACTCCCACCACTGCTCCTGGGGCTGGGGGGCAGTGCCAGCCCAGCCTGGACACCAGGGGCTTGACTGTGGCTGTAAACAATGGCCTGCATCCCTGCCCTGGGGGCCACTTGCCATTCCTGAGGTAGGACAACTGGGCATTCCATTGCTCCCACTGAGCTGCATGTGGACAGCCAGAGAGAGATCTCCAAGAAGAACATTAGCTGCAAGCCTACAAGACAGGGCAGTGACTGCTGGATGGAAATCAGGTCTCCCCTTCCCCCTGTCCTTTTACAAAAGCATGACTTTGTAGGGAGAAATAGGAAACAAAGCCTAATTTATTTTAAATTAATGCAAACTTTGGCCAGGATCAATATAACTTATACCTACAAAGTTGATTGCATAATACATTTTCCTTATGTGTTGTAAGAGCCAAATAATTTTGCACTGTAGAAGACAAAAAAAAGAGGCTGCCATTGAAAAGCAAGAAAATCCCAATTACAAAGTCCCCAAGTTCCTAAACACATATCGTGGAAGTATGTGCAGCTCTGCGGCATATGGCAAATCAATTACTAGTTCAAATTTTAAAACAAAAACATGGTAAATGTGTTGCACAAATAATCAAGAACAACGGTTTGGTTTAGATTACAGCGGCCACTAGAGTTTTGAATACAATTAATCATCATTCCAGGCAATGGGAAGCCATACTGACACTTATTCCTAATTTGAATATTTAATTAGGGTGAAGTTCTTCATCAAATTACCACAGAACTGGGAGGAAAGCCTAAAAGATTTAAACAATTACTACTTTAACCCTTCCACAACTTCTCACCTGTGAGCACAACAATCTTTCTACTGTTTTGCAAAGCTGGAACACGCTCAGGCAATGTGACAAGACAGCATGTAAAAGGCACTACAAATATCCTGGGAAAGGGGCATGGACACCCGGCATCCCAAAGGGCTTCTCTGCCAAGGCCAGGCTGGCACAGCCTTCTGACTGCCTGTGTTCCTTGGCCTTTACCAGAGCAAAGCTTTCGGGCCACATCTCTATTTTAGCAGCAAGTGTGGTTCCTCCCAGGGCTTTTGTGGTTTGAGGTTTGTTGTTGTTCAAGTTTGTTACTGGTTTGGTTATTTTCAAGTGAAGAGCCTGTCCAAAACCATCCAACAGGCTCCTGTGCTGAGGGACACCGAAGCTGCCACCCACAGCTGACCTGGCACAGCCGCCCGTTCCTGCCTGGGAGTGTCCCAGCTCTGGTCCTGCACCGGGAGCTCATGGGATGGGGCTGGACCCTGGTGCTGCTCCAGACCTGCTGCACCTCCCAGCACCCCATGGGCATCCTCCCTCTGCACAGCCCTGCCTCCAATCGCTCAAACACCCCTTCATGTGCTGTATTAATCCATACGAGAAAATCTCTTTTAATGAGGAGTGATATATAGTTATGAACTCTCTAGAGCCATAATTAGAGCAAACTAATTGAAGTTGTGTTTTGACACACTTTCCAAATTCACGGGTACTGCATGACATATTCACAACACTACTGCTGCACACCGTGGTGACAGCAAAATCATTAGGCTAATAACACTTATTTGCATTCTGATCATGCCAGCGGCGGCCGTTAAATGCTGCCTCAACCAGTGCTCGTTTACTCAGAAAGTTTCCACTGGAAGATATTAACAGTAATTATTAGTACTTTAGCGAATCTCTGATGTTAAGGAATGGCAACTTGCATTAACTATCCCCATGCCAATTATCTTCCTTTTCAACTGTCACCAGAAGCAGCTTTCCCCCTCCCCAAAAGGAAGCGATGAGGTGATTTGGTGCTGCAGAAGGACTGGATGGTCCTGGTGAGGCCAAGCACAGGGCTCCAGGCTGTCCCTCCACAGCTGAAGTCAAACCCACTGCTTCAGTACTGCTTCAATGCCAAAGATATTTTTCTCCAGCATACAATAACTTCCAGACAACTTAGAATGATCCTACTGCAACAGCTCAGGACAGGGCAGGTTTAACCATTCTCTTCATTTCAGTTGCTCTTTTAGTCAGTAAGTCCACAGAAGAAGTCAGCATGTGATGAGGAGATCTTTCACGTGCAGGTGAAGGGGATTTGAGGTCTGTGCACATTATGGCCGCTTTTTGAATGTTTTTGGAGAGTAACTCACATAAAACAGGCCCAGGAATGCCTGACAGTTCCAAACTGGTTAAGAACTGTCTGCAGGAAGGTGATGGACTGCTTTTGAAGTGAGGGGGCAAGTACTCATAAAAAGGAACAGAGGATCACAAGGGGAAATGCCAGATATCAAAGGATGCTTCATAATTCATATAAAAATATCAACAATGCACAGCAAAAGCTGAATGGTAAGATGGGCTTCAGACCCAGCAGTGACAGTTGGGTGGTACAAGTGTGGCACCCAGAGCAGCACCTGAACCATCAGGCAGCAAAGTTTGTTTCTTTCACAATGACCTTCAGAACAGAAAAACCTTCAGTCTCATAGGAATACCTTCCAAAAAAAAAAAAAAAAAAAAAAAAGGACCCTGTTTTCCATAATCAATGATCATGGAAGGATCACGCCTCATGAAAAAACTGAGGACAGAACAATTAAATTCCAAGCTGTAGATGGCTGAAAACACACCTAAAATGAGTTAGTATCAGGCTGCAGCTCTCAAGAAACGTAATCTAACTCAAAAGCTTTGCCTATGGAGACTGGAAAAGGCCCATTTCTAAGAAAGGAGCTGTTGGGATTCCACAGACTGGCATCAGAAGACTTGGCAACCACCTGCTGTACCGGGAGGCATTTCCCAGACCGCAGCTCACAGCCCAGCAGGTATCTGTAGTTCCGGCAGTGGCCAGATCCCAGCTACAGTATTTATTCACAGCCCTTAACTTTGACTGTGCTGGGGTGCTGTGCTGCCAGAACACCTACCTCATACCCCAAAGAACTGCAATGAAAACCAAAACTGCGAGGCAAAAATCACCTCGGGTAATGGACTTCATTCCAGACAATCTATTCTAATCGTGTAAACCAAATACTTAAATACTTTCTAAAACCTTCCTGACCCTTTCCCTAAAACAAGCAACATATGGGCTTTGCAAGCATTTCATCTCATTCCAAGCTACTAAAATATCCTGTTTCCTAAAAGTCAATGAGAACTGGGGGTGCCAGATTCAGATTTTATAAAAGCCCAAATGCAGGAGAGAATGAAAAAGGGAGTAAGCAATTCTTTCCATGTTCAGATCTCCCTGTTTAACTTTCCCAGCTGTAGGAAGGGAGGAAGGCAGCACGTGTTCTGTGCACTGTGCCCCCTGTGTTCCCCTCCCCAGACACCCACGCCACGACGACAGGGGTGATGTTGCACTCCCCATCAAACAAGAGCAGCCACTGGTTGAACACACAAGCCCCAGTGATGTTCAGGAGTGCACATGATCTCCTGCAGACCAGCAACCCAAAATGGTTGGGCCTAATGCAGAATGAAGCTCCTGCAGCTTCCTCTACACGGGGATTAATTCAGATCAGAGGACTCGAGTAACTAGGACAGAGCAGCTGCCAAACAATAGAAAAAACCCAACGAGTTTAATATACACCGCTTGGAAGTCTGAGCTGCA
Organism: Pseudopipra pipra; assembly: GCF_036250125.1. Lineage (NCBI taxonomy): Eukaryota > Metazoa > Chordata > Aves > Passeriformes > Pipridae > Pseudopipra > Pseudopipra pipra. The sequence continues at coordinate 478,169 of NC_087568.1, forward strand.
GCCCATTAAATCCTTATAGGCAGAGGCTGCATCAAAGAACTGAGACCTTGCACTGCAAGCACGAAGTGCTTATGAAGTGGTTGTCTCAGCTGAGCAGCGCCGTGTCTCGGGAGGCTGCGGCGGGAAGCGCGGCTTCCACATCCTTCACGAGCTGCTCTCCAGAGTCAGGAGTTTTCAGATAATGAAGCAGTAGGGAAAAATTGCCAAACAGCAGAAATACTCCAACAAGATAAATTACACACGGTGCAAGCTTCCTCGGTTAGGATTTTAAATTCTGTCAAATTAATCAGCACAACAAAGCCCAGGCTCACGTGCACAACGCAGAGCCCCTCGCAGAGAACAGCCCCTCCCAGGGGCAGGGGGAGATGGGGCTGCTGCCCAGGCCTCTCAGCTCCTGGGTGCTACAGGCAGAGCCTGGCCCATGGGAACACTGACGCTTCCCCTGCAAAACCTGTTAAACAAATATTCCACATAAAGACTCATTTGGGAAGAGCACATTGTCAGCACTTTGCCAGTAATAAATAATGACAGTCCAAACACTTTACTAAAAGCAATAAACTCAAGAAGTGTTTTGGAAAATGGTGAAAAGTGACTGATTTAAAGAAGGAAATATCTGAACACAACCACATGCACTTCAGGGTGAAAGTGCAGATTACAAATCAGCAGTGGCAGAGATCACAGTAAGTAGCAGACAACACACAACTTTTAGGAAAAAATGCTCAATACCCCCACAGGGCTTATTTAAAAACCCAGAGTACAGCTTCTCTGAGCGGATACCTTCGGTTTGGACTTAACAACCCTATGCTATGCCCTCAGAAAAACATGCCTCCAGGAATAATGCAGTATAGCAAGAATAGGGCTCTATAAAGAAAAATGACTCTTCACTTAGAGCACTCCCCAAATTTTTCAACGCATTCTCAAAATCAGCTAAATAAATCAGGATCCTTCTAACTACAGTTCATGGCTTTCCTTCTCAGCTGCTGCAAGGGACTCTTGTGCCTGGAAACCAACTATATTGTTTAAACATTTTTTCCTAATCATCATTTTCTACCACTAAACCATACTGGACTGTGACCAATTTTTGCACGTCTTCATCCAGCTGAGCTGGACACAAGCCACACGGTCAGTGCCGTTTCATAACAAATCCTTTATGGGAACCAGACCCTGGAGAAATGTGTGCCAACCCCGCTTAGCCACCCAAACCATCATGTTCAGATCTGCACAGCCTGTACGCATCATGGACATTTCATCCTTACATTTCCCTCTTACCATCCCCACAGAGAGCATCCATAGAAACACTTCCACCAGGATTCCGCTTACTGTTTCAGTCTCAGGGTTTTTAATCCATTGCTGCTAAGATGTGACCTCAGTCCTTATGCCATCCTTGGCTTCTGGTAAGTATGTGATTTAAAAACTAGGAATGTTGTGTTGTGTTTCGTGATGCAAGTGATTTGAGCATTCAAGTCAGATAATATATTCAACATGTAATAATATAATTACTATATTGTATTTTTTGCTTGATCTTATAGGTCCTTTCCAACACAAAAGATTCTATGACTAGCTGCAAGTCAGAAGGTGGTTGTACTTTAGAGCTCTCCTGATGAAACAGATTAGAAAACACAACTCCATCAATGCAGTGCTTTGCAGAAAGGATCCCACTCACAGTGTTTCTCAGAGCAGTTTCCAGTCACACCACAAACATCCATCCCAAAGTACTCTTTATCTGGCAGCATTTGGTTCAGATGAGGGATTTAAGGCAGATCCCCATGGCTCTGTGGAAGCATCCTGGCCCTCAGGTCACTGACAGTGGCTGCCCCCAGGCCATGGCAGCTTTCTCAAGTCTCTTCTTTCTTTCTCAGCTTCTTTCTACACCAGAGCAGAAAAGCACTGAAACCCTGGAACCTTTTCCCTTATGGACTCTTCATAAAAATCTATTTTAAATGCCTTAAAGAAAAAATTAATATAGTTATTTCTAAATAATAGGGTAGCTACTTAAAAAATAGGGAAGGCAGAAGACTTCCCACTTCCCTTCCATTACTCCATTGCACAGTCAGGCTGGCACATCCCAGCCCCAGCTCCAGTCTCCTCACTGGCTCGTTGGTGCTGCTTTTATGACCTGCCACAACTGCACATCATCAGCCTGCAGCAGAAAGCCACACACTGATCCCTTCCCAAGCTTACACCACCAACTTCAAACACCCTTAATAAATCAATTTGAAAAATCAGACTTCTCTGCCTAGCAAGGAAATTTTTACATTCCTCAACATGAAGCTCTACTGGGAGCAGAGAACAGCAGCAAATCTTTTCCTTTTTCTAAGGAGGGGCAGTTTAACTAATGAAAAGGTAGCTGGGAGCTCAGGAGGAAAATTCACACATCTTGCTCTTATTCCAGGGAATTAAGCAGGGCAATGGCTATCTACTAATCAAAGCCAAAGTGGCACTTCCCTGGTGCAGTGCTCTGCCAGAGCAGTGTTTGAAGACCTGAGCACTGGGTGGCACAGACAGATCTGCTCCACACAGGGAGGGAAGGAGGGACCCAGAGCTGCCAGGGCTGAGCTGTAGCACAAACGAGCTGTTTCTGTGGGTTTTCAGCCCTGGGGGTCAGGCACGAGCCAAAGCACAGTGGCTGCACACTGGGCCCGGGCGCAGGAGGAGGCAGGAGCAGGGAGAGGCTGCCCGGACTGGGGCAGAGCCCAGAGGAACCACCATCTCCCCTGGACAGGCCAGCACGGGTCCCTGTGGCCACACAGGAGTTGCTGTGGGACCAGCACCTGCCTGCAGCTCCCTCCAGCCCGGGCAGTCCGAACACCTGCTGCACAGGCATCCCGGGAAGGAGCTCTGCCCTTCCGAACAGCTGTGCTAGCACACGAGAGGAACGCAAGGAGATTGCAGCCAGATCTTCCCTCTCCTCTCCCTGGTAAGCCATTAACCTTTTGGATGACAGCCTCACAAACCAAATGACTGAATGACTCAGGGTCAGTGCAAATCTACATTTTCAAAACCTGACATCTACAAATAAAAGTTGTGACTGAATCCCAAGCCTCTCCAAGAGGGAGATTAAACACCTGTGACGCATCATCTGCAATCAGAGTGCTCCACTTCCCAAAGTATCCATCACAGATTGATAACATCCATGCAAAAAGTTAAGTGCAATTATGTCTGTCACTGTAAAACACACTCTGGCAGCACTGGTTGACATCTTGCTTGCAGCTGACAAACTGTGAGCGGGCTGTTTGAGTGACAGTGGCAGAGGCTCCTGAAGGAATGTGCTCCCGAGCCACAGAAGCCACCCAATGCTCAGACACCACAGCTGGGATGAAGCCACTGCACAGGCAGCTGCAAGGCAAAACTGCTTAAGGTTGCTTCCAAAATGCTGGACCTGGACTTGAAGAGGAGAACATCACCCACGAATCCTGCTCCAGCCTACTCCAACAGAACCTGAGGTATGGCAGGGCTGAGGCCAGAGACACTGCTCAAACACTTGTGACACGTGCTGTTCTTCAAGTCCCCACCCATGCACTGGCAACCTTCAATGCACAGGCTAGGTAAAGCAACAGTGTGCCAAGGGCCAGGTGAGTCAGCTGTTACCAGCACCTCTTCTGGGGGAGGATTACCCTCCTGCTCCCCAAAGCGATGCTCCCACACAGCACAAGTCTCGTGCACAGAGCAGAGGAAGTTACATCCAACTCCCCTGTGTGACTTGAGCCTACAAAAGCCACCCTTCAGCAGCAGGACAGGAAACTGCAAGTGCATTTCTCCAGGCTGCCATCAGTGCCAAGAAGCTGTCGCAGGATTTGGAGAGAAAAGAAGGAAAGCAGCTTGATGTCTGCACAGTGGCATGGCCATGCTCCACAGCACAGCATGCCACCCTCACCAGGATGTGCCAGGGCTGCCCTCAGAGGCCATTAAGCCAGGTGCCTGCAGTAGAAAACACCAAGGAGAAGAAGTGGCTGAAAAATACCACATGCAGTCCTGCACGACTCTCAAACAAAGCCTCTCCTTGTGCAGCCCTGACTGTGAGCCATAACCCCGTGACAGGAGCAGCAGAAGCAGCACTGCTGACGTGCAGCAAGCTGTGCAGGTCACACCTCTGACACATGACCATACTCTGATGTGCCGCCATCCACCACCATCAGCACCTCACACCACAGATCAGAGGGGCTGGTGCAGAAATAAACATCTCCCACAGTAAAAAGTTCTTCCATGTTGGAAGGTTATGTTGTGCAGAACACTGGTGTGTTTTACTGGTTTAGCTTATATGCAGCATTACCAATTGTTCTGAAGCACCCAGGTATACCATCTTAATTTAGAATTATTCTATAATGCCAGACAGCAACTGAGGAAAGCAGCTGAGATATGTTACCATCCCAACATCAGACTCTCCACAGCACTCCATGTGGCACTGCTCACCAGTTCTCCCTCAGCACTGAGGCAGCTTCAGAACAACTCACTGCTGTTCCTGTCAGGATATATCCACATGGAATAAAACAGCAAACTGGCTGCCAGTGTCAGCTCCTCTCTCTACGGTGAGGTAAAAATAAGAGGTTACTTCTGACTACAATCTTTCTCAAATACTGTGTTGAGCAACTCACCACATTGCTGATAAAGTATTAAAAGAGGCTTTCAAGTTGTCTGTGTTCCCTGTAATAATGAAATATTTGCAGGATGCACCTTTATATACATTTATATTTCTTAAAAAATATATTGGATAATAAATAATCAGAGTAAAAAAACCAGACATGAAAGATGCTTTGAATGATCAGGCTGGTGGTGTAAAAGTTACCTGTAAATCACACACAGGGTGTGAGAGTGGAGCTGGCTACAGACAGGTGGGTTTTACTAGGAAGCATTAATGTAACATTCAATTATTCCACTGCACACTGGCTGGTTTAACTCAGCCAAATTAGAATACATTTTATATTGACTATTTTGACATTTGCTTTATTTGGCAAGTAAAACAAAACTGATCCAATTTCCTTGGAGCCATTGTAAACCATAAACTGTACAACAAGAGGTTATAAAATATATAAGCCTTGTAAACACTTCAGACTGTCACTGATGCTCTGAGCTCTAATTCTGGCCCTGTTTCCAACAGCTCTGACACTGTTCTGCAGCCTTCCCTGCTCAGCCATAAAGTGACCCTTCTGCACTCAGTGATTAAGCACTGCCACTGACATTCTCTTGCTATGTTAATTTTTTTTTTTTATTGTGGAAATCTGCCCAGACAGGAATTTCTTGCAGACAGAAAAAGAAGATCTATGCTTTAAAATCAAGACATCTTTCTCTCTGATCTCACATGGCCTGGGCTGGCCTCTAGCTTGTGTCCAGCAGAACTTCAGAAAAATGTCTCAAGTGTACACACCTGCCTTAAAAAGACACCTGATACCTTTTTGAGGAGCATTTTACAGCAGTTTAAAAGCATAACTCTGAAATGATCTGTAAATCAAGACTCCAAAGGACATGAGCAATTTCCACCCATGTGATACAATGACCTTTGTACACAATGACCTTTGATTCCCCTGGAATTTCTCTCCTCTGTCTCTTCCGAAATTCTAGCTCTCAAGCAGAAGTGGCTGGAATGCAGAAGACCTACCTGGGCAGGTTGGGAGCAGGGGTGGAAGCTGGTGCTGGGGCAGGAGGAGCCGCAGGCTGAGCGGGGTCGTGGTTGCGTGGCACTCTGCCCATCCGGTACCAAATGCCCATGCTGTTCAGCTCCCTGGGGAATCAGCACAGAAGGCATCAGTGCTACAAACAAATGCTGCACATATGCATGAGCATCAAGCACTGACGTGTTTCACAGACACCTTAGTCAGTGAGAGCCAGTCTAACTGAAAAAAAGAGAATGAATTAATTCCTACCTTAAACCCAGCAACACTTGTACTTACTTGGACTTTTCTAACAACAAGCTTCAGCTCTTACAAACTACTACTCAGTAACTACAGGAACACAGGGTGTGTTGCCTTGGTACAACTGAACTTACAACAACAGCTTTGGAGTGAGGGTTACTTACCCTATGAATGTGTACTGAGGAGGGGCCTGTTTAGATCTTCCCAGGATTCGGATATCACAGATGGCTGCCTCTGTAGAATCTCGAGGGATGAATTTAATACACAGTCTCTTCTTTCTGAAAGCTATTTCTTCTGGAAAAACAATGCAGAACACAGGGTGTGTTTTATGCAAGATTAGGGTATAATGTTATTTATTGTCTCTCCACATATTAGGCAGACAATCATGGCAAGAACTGGTGCCAAAGAACAGACATGCCAGCAAACTAGTCAGTGCAGTGCCATTCAGCGAGGAATGTTTCATCAGGAGATGTGTTATGGGCACCACAATAACCAGATCTCCTCCTGCCCTCTGCAGAGATCAGCCCCCATGTGTGCCCAGTGCTGCCACACAGTGCTGAACGGAGGTGACTCTGCCAGTGCCACATACCTCTCGCACTCCCCTGCTCCTTCCCAGGTACTGTTTGCCTCACTGGCCTGGACAGATGTATCTATACATTTCTCTCACAAGCATCACCTCTAGGAATGTACCTGGAAGCACAACTGCTCAGTTCATTCTGCCAATTGCTTCCAACCAGTCACCTCCACCAAGAGGAGGGGCAGGCAGAGCCCACTGTGCAGAGAGGTCGAGGGTAAGAGCTGTCTGCCCAAACCTCACACATCCCAAGTGTTAGTGACATCTCCTGATGCAGTCAGCAGGCATGGAAATGATACTCCCACAGTGTTTGCCCTGGTTCTTCATAGGGACAAACCAGATTCACAAAGCAAAACTGCCAAGACCTCCAACGAGGCAGCTGTGCTGCTCTGACCTGTGCTCTGGGGGTGAACCTGCTGCACAGCCCTTTCTGTTACGTGTCACAGAGCAATTCCACTTCCTTCCATGTTATCCATCACGTAAAACTCAAGCCCATCAAAGTTAAGGCTTATCTGTATAATGAATTCACATATCTGCAGGCTGTCTGTCTGCATGCAGACACAATGCACAGCCAGCTCTGGGGCAGTCTGTGACCACAGGTGGCACTGGCACACAGAGACAGATTCACAGTGCTTGGAAACCACTGCTCCATCTCACCCTAAGGAGGCTCAGGGTGACCAAAATGAGGTTCCTGTTTGGATGCAGGCACTTGGAAGGCAGGACACAAGTCTACTGATAAACTGAAAATCTAAAGAGCAGATGCTGAATGAAAATCTGAAAACAACCAGCAACTACAAACAAGTGCCTGCAAAATAAAAACCCTTCAGCTTAATATGAATGAATATCTTCTAACTTAAAATACTGCTCTCACTTCAACAGATGGCAAGCAGCCCTGTCTCTGTAGGCTCCTCCTGTTTCGTAATCCACACCTTGGGAGAACAGCAATCCATCCCAGCCTCTGGAATGTGCTGCTGCACCAGCATCACCAACCGTACAGACAGTGTGAGGTGTGCCAATACAGCATCTGTGCATGCAGCTTGCAGTTACAGCGCTGCTTTAGAGATGGTAAATACCTGCATCCCTGAAGTTTAGTTCTTACCCTGATTTGAAAAACTAGGGCACCTGTTTGAAGTGCCTAAAACTGATTTTAGGAGCCTGGAGTTTAAGGCTCCCACACCTGAAAATTTTCTCAGGACCTAGTAAGGAGTTCTGTATTAAATATATTTACTGCAAGTCAGCTGCCACTTTGAGAGGAACACAGAGACACCTGTAACTTCAAATCTAACTCTGAACAAAATCAGTGCCTCTTATTTGACTTTCTCTGCAAGTACAAAGCTGAGTATTTGCTTTTGTCTGTGGTCTCTTTCACACTTGGCTGGAGTCTGCAGTCTCCAGCAAGTGTGGTTTAGGAGCTGGATTCAGTAGTTACACATGCTTAGCCAGAGTTAATTTTAAGTAAACCTATTATAAACAGTCAATCGAAGTGTGTTCATTCATGCCAACAGAGGCAGAGATATGCACTGCTTCCTTAGTACAGGCAGTGCCTCTGCTTTACAGACTGTGGGGTGACAACCCAATGCATTTCAAATTAGTAACAAAGCCCCCTTGCACCCTCCCACCAGGACTTTCACAGAAACAGCAGCAGCAGGCAGTAAGGCCCAGCACTCCCAACGGCGAGCAGGATAAGCCAATAACTCCACCTCACACCACATGTGCCCAGGGAGTGACCCAGGGGAATGGGCTGCAGAGCCTTTCGCTTCCAGGTGACAGGTTCCAATCAGAACCAGACTGCAGCGACTAAAAAACCATCTTCACATGCTGCAGCTCCAGATTCCCTGCAAAGCAGGCTCATGTAACCCCTTTCTGCTCGTTCCTAGGCTGGATTTCATCACTGACACACACTAGGACAGCCCTGCTGTGATCAGCAGCTGCACACTGAGCACCAGCACTGGTGTCCTCCATCCCCTCACACTCTGCTCCCACAGGGCTCATCCCCTGCCAGCCCCACGCCCTCGGTGCCCGCTGCAGAGCACAGGGGCTGCCACCAGACACAGCTCCAGCAGCCGCTGCCTCGAGTCCCAGGAGAGCTGAGCGCACTGTTTGGGAACTGCTCACTTAACTGTTGCAGTGAAGCGATTCTGCCTTGCAGAAATGAGAATGGTATTCCCCCTGGACACTGCACTTGTGCCTTCTCTCAGCAAGCACAAACATATCTCACCCCCCTCAGCACCACCTGGCAGGACGTGGGCCCTCGTTCGTTCACGGTGGGAGATGCAGAGCGGGTGTGCATGAACACAGCACCACAAGCACACCCCCTTCCTTTCAGTGCATTTGTGAACACCCCTCTGCTCCTGCAAGGCCCAGTCCACCCTTCAAAACGAAAAAATAAACTTTCTTTTCCTGCCTCAAAGCCGTGGGGCTCCAGCAGGCGAGTGGAGACAGCCAGGCAGTCCCATTAAACAGCTTGAGGAGTCCAAGGAAACCAAACTGCTTCACTGCAGCCTACAGCTGCCCCTACACATGCATATATCAATCCAGAGGGCAGCAGTGCCAAAAGCAACCCTCTGCTTGGGACACAGCCCGGGACACAGTCCTCCTCTGCCTGACCACACAGGCACTGGCAGAACAGGAGGCAAGAACAGGTATCAACTCACGTGTATCGATGGTCTCCTGGATGGGAATGAAGCCCACAGGTAAAGTGTCCTTGATATCAATGAGCTTCATATCAACCAAGACGTTGCCTAAATGACTCTTTGGAGAGAGAAAAGAAACACGTGATTATTACAAGGTCACCAGAATCAAACCCAGCTTTTCCCCCCTGCTGAACCACAAGATGCCTTGTCCAAGCACAGCTTTAAAAATGGTAAGAAGGTACCAAGCCAACCCTTGCAATGGTCCCTTCTGAAGGAACCAGACAACGATTGACTAGGAGATACCAGTCAACTTTCAGCATTCAAGATTTTAACACTTCGTTCACTGCCATACTTCCAGATATTTGGAAGCACAACCAAATTCTCTGCCTTGGAAAACTGCAGTTCAAAGTACCACCTCCACCAACTCATCCACTGAGCAGGTCACCTCAGTTCTTAGATACTCTACACCTACAACAGCAACAGCAGAAAGCATCACAGGACGATGGCTCATGCAGACACAGCCAAAGTTATTACGTGCATTAGCTAATTAGTACTGAACAGACATGGTTCTAGCTCCAAACAGCACACTCCAGAAGCACGGGCCATTTGGAATGAAGAACTTCATTTGGAGTCCATGTGAATTCTGAACTCATGCCTCATCCTATTAATCAAGGCTTGAAGAGCTCAGAGCACAATTCAAAGTGACAGCCTCCACAATGGTTTAGAGACCAGATTTTTTTTGCAGTTCTCATTAAAGCCAGCACTGCTGCCAACAATCTGGATTCACGTATGGAAGAAGAACACACTTTAGTTACTGCACAGCCCTTACAAAGAGAAATGCAATACAGAACTAAAATTTCATCCCAAGCCATCAAACCATATCAGTGAGTTTTACTGTTACTGGCTGCTAAGTACCTCCTTTAGTTTTTACCTGGCAGAGTTTTTCAGGCAAACCTCTACTCTGATTATTCCACTGAACTATTTAAAAACATATTTAAATTTGCAGGCTCTGAAATAAGGGGAGATCGGGTCTGTGTTTATTTTTTGGAGGTCCTGCATTTTATGGTCAACTCCTCAGCAGGAGGGCCAGCACATCTGCAGCCCTGTCCCACCAGGACGTGTGGCACACGTCCTTTGCTCATGGAAAGAGGCCGAGGCAGGGCAGCCCCACACGCCTCTGACCCTGCACGGCCAGGGCAGCTCAGAGCAAGCAATGCTGGATGCTGCCAAGCCTGAATGTGTCAGTTAACGTGGTCCTGGCACAGCAAACGGCAGATGAAGTGGTTGCTGCTGATTCATCTTTCATGTTTTATTTATCCAAGCTGTCTGGCTGTGTTACATCAGTGGCAACTTTCAGCTGAACCACCAATCACTCTTCCATCGGCAGCAGACAGGTAGGAGAGGTGCCTGCGAGGAGTTCATTAGCTCCTGGAAATGTGGGAGTAAGCACTGATGCTCTGCCACGTGCACAGGAGAAAAGGGGACAAAGCCCCCTGCTCGTGAGACCCACCATCCAGGACCTCATCACCACGACTCTCAGATACAGCAACAGCCTTATAATCCTCAGATATTGTTAACTGCTGAGAATGATGACTCTTCTAAAGAGACACTGCAGACTGGCTCTGCCATAACCCAGGTAACTGAGGTGCATTAACTCTGCTAACTACAACATGTTCTTCAGTTCCCAGTTCTTCAGAGTCCCCAGTGTTTTGGTAAACACAAAATAAACCTGAATGTAAAACTTTCAACCCATCAATGCCCACAGGAGAAGGAGCCTCTCCCCTCCCCTCCTTCTGGATGAGGGAATCGAGGCCCTTTAACCCTCAGAGGTTTTCAACAGGGACTATATCATATTCCCTGTGGCCAGAGAGGGCTGAGTGGTGGGGAAGCTCTTGCTTTAATTCATGCCTTATCAATATGAGGAAGGTACTCTCAAATCACACCAAGCCCAGGGCTCCTGCCAAAAGCCCAAAAGGCACCAGCTGAGGATATTTACACTGTCTCTGCAGTCAGCAGCTGCTACTGTCCTGTAATTATTTCTGACAACATCACATTTCAGGTAGCCACAGATACACCTAATATTCATATCAGCAGAAACCTTTCTGTTTAATAACCTCCCTGCCTATTCTGGGGCTGTTATTCCTGTGACTGCATGTACTCCAGAATGAAAAGCACAATTATTGTCCATCTACTCCAGGAAGCGATATCTAGAGGCAGGCAGGGAAGCAGATGGAATAAAGGTCAAATGCTGGGAACTGGTAGCCCCAGGCTCTCCTGTCAGGACCCATGAGCAGCCTCTGAAGCTGCCGTCACTTTTCTCTTCCCACTGCGCTGAAAGCACAAGTACAAAATGGTACCTCCAGCTCCTGACAACTGAGTCTCTGTGAATATCCAAACCACGACCAAAGGCAAGATTACCCACTAGATGGAGTGCATTCATTGCAGAAGTCAATAGTTCCCCCAGAAAAGAGAAAGTTTTCACACAAGCCTCAACCAAAACCACAGCAGAATGCATCAGGCCCTCCCTGCACAGCCTCCTCTCCTCCACAGAAGTGTGGGCAGACAACTGCCACTAATCACAAAATAACTTACGCTTAATAGTCACATCAGATTAAAACAATATAGCAGCATATGCACAATGTGGGCACATTTTCAAGAATCGGCAGCAAAAACAACAAAGAAAGCAAGTTAATCCTGCAAGAAAATATCCAGGATGCCCCAGGAGTCAGAAACTAACATTTCCTTCACCAACACTATCTCCAGGTTTTGTTTCTCAAGGTAATTTGGGTTAGAAATCCATCATGACCATGAATGTGCAGTGCCCACTGCTGCAGCAGGAAACATGAGTGTGAGGGGCTGCTGAAATGCAAACGTTCCCTTTTCTGCTGCTTTTATTGCAGATTTTGTCAGCAATTTCTTTCCATGAGGAACACAGACAAAATGCAAATATCCTGCCATTGCAGTTTGCCTCCTGACTCACCCAAACTCAGCGAAACGCCTGCTTGAATTATAATTGGCTCCATAAAATGAATCATCTTATGGGTAAGAGCATACCAGGCACAGATGCAAATCATGCAGATACTCAGCAAACAGACTTACATTTTCTTTTGAAAATGATCTGGTGAAGCACAGGTACCGTGTGACCTTGGATTTAAATAAGCCATCTTTCCAGAGGTCAGCATCCAAGCCATCTGCTGTTTGTGCAACCTGCAAAGAAGAGACAGAGGGAGAGAGGAGACGTGAGCTAAGATAAAGTTAATATATGTACAGTACTTCTTCCTCAGACCTCTCCTAATTAACAGCAGCTCGAACTCTCACAGCATCTCATTAGTTTCTTCACAAGGTGCAGCACAAAGAACTTCCAAGAGGAGGTATAAAAGGAAGTTCTAAAAATGCTGTCTCTCGGGAGCCCCTTGATTAAAGATGCTCTGACAAAGGCTACTCTAATGAGGAAACAGCAACTTGGGTTACAGTCTCCAAACAATAGTTTGGAAAAGTCAGCACATTGAGACTCTCATTACCACCCTACATGCAAGGGCACACCAGGCACGCTGCGAGGGTCTGTGGAGACAGAGCACAGAAACTGCCCCACCTCAAGACAATTTTCACAGAAACCCATCAAGGAATTCTGGCTTCAGGCCAAAAAGCTGCTTCCAGCAGATGAGGAAAGCCCCAGTCACCGGTGGATGACTGCAGCTCTTCCAAGTCTAATCTTACCGAGTGAGCCCTCGGTGCCAGAGCAGCCCGATAACAAAGAGCTGACATTGGTCGCCACTGTTTGCACCCCTGTTTAGTTGAGTGGAGACTGCACAGGGCATAGGAAGCAAGAGCTGTGTGCTGACAAGGCCTCTGATTATCGCCAGTGCGGGACAGAGACGCGTGTTCACGGGCTGATCCAAGCAGGGAAGTGCACTGGCTGCTCCCCACATTTCGGCAGCTGCTGTTTGCAAGCCCCAGCTCAGCTCAAGCCCTTGTACAACACACAGCTTTTGTGTTCAGGCCTCTGCAAAGAAACATGCCTGATTTTTAAACAGTCACATTTTAGAACAGGATTTTGCTGGGATTTTTTTCCTTACTTGAATTCCTTGAATTCAGCTCTTTCCTGAAGTGCTAGTTCAGGAATATGTAAAATCCACATGCATCTCCCTCCCCTACGGGTAGAGTCAGTCCTGGTGAAAATATATTCAGAAAATAATCTGCTTGGGAAAACTGCTGGCATATAGGGATGGTCAGCTTGAACTCCAGCCCTTGTGAGAAACAGTTTGAGGGACTAGATCTAGATTTCATCACTTTGTTCACTGGTATGGTTCAAGTTCTTTGTGCTAGCCAGTTTTGTTAAGATGCTCAAAAATCAACAAGCAGCAACTGATTCATGTGCAACTGCAAAACTGGTGCTACACGACTTGCTGTCAAATGAACTTTTTATCTAACTTCCGTAAGCTTGAGGAACTTCACATGACTTAACAACAATACCACATTTCTGAGGTGGACATATATCACTTCAATTGATAACATCTTCTCTACCATTTACTCCTCAGGGCACAGCTAAATCACAGCTGTCCAAGGCATCTGAAGGGCCCCTGCACTGGCACTGTTAACCCTCTGGAGAGGCCTGGCACTGTCAGAGTCCAAATTAACGATAAATAAACCTAAAAACCTCCAACCCACACCACACCTGTTTTTAGGAACAGCCCTGCCATTCTAACCCATCAAATATCTAATTCTAGTTGCTGAAATGCAACAGTCACAGGCAACATCCCCAGCAATGAGCCCTGAGTGCTCTGCTCTGCCTCATCCTGCTGAAGACTTTTTCCAAGCCTGGAGAATGCAAACATGCACGAACTTGTCAGAAAACTCATGGGGAGAGAAAACAGAGCAATATAAACAGGAAACTTCTTGCATCAGCTGCTGGGCTCCCGCAAGAGAGGAGGATGCCCTGCACCCCTGGAAGCAGTGCCATGGCTGAGCAGTGTGCCCTTGGGATAGGAGCCATGCCTGAGCAGCGTGCCCTTGGGACAGGAGCCATGCCTGAGCAGTGTGCCCTTGGGACAGGAGCCGAGGGCAGAGACTGGGCAGCAGGACGGGCACTCGGCAGCCCCAGCTCGCCCAGTCCTGCCTTGGCTCAGAGACAAGGAACGCGTGAGACGGACCACACGGCACCCAGCACCGGGCACACGGCGCACCAGGCACACGAAACAGTCCTTCTCCTCAGGGAGCTGAGGAAGTCACTCCTTACCCACGTGCTACAAACAGATGGACCTGACAGAGTGACACACGGTAAGGAAGCTGCCCCCAGCCCACCCCCTCCAAGTGCAGGGTGATCTACCTGCTGCACAGAGTCAGAATAGGTTACTGCTACCCCAGTCAGGCCATTGGAAAGCAGGCCCTCTAAACCTCCTACTCCACAGGGTGATATGCTGCTCCAGTGGAGTCAGGGCTGTTCCTGCTCCCACACAGCCCCGGGTGAGCAGCTCACTCGGGAGCTGCCCCACAGCAAACCCCACCATGGAGCTGGCGTTCAGCCTGAAGCAAAGAACACAGGAACCACACCTCTCTCCTACCCCAGGCTCCTGCCTCCCACCTCTCCTCCCCACCCAGACAGTCTTGCCAGTCTGGTCAGGTTTTCAGGAATCTAAGTTCAGGCACACTCTGTACATTTTGGCAAAATCAAGTCTTTGGTCCTTCAGCTGTAAAAAGGCCTGGCCAGTCATTCAAAGAGCCAGTAACACATTTGATTTTTAAACAGACACAGAGTGCTCCTTGGGAACAGAGAGGGAGGCAGCAGGACCAGAGCAAAGGCAGCTCCTCGCTGTGCCCCGAGGAGAGAGCGACCCACATTCACCAGCATTATTACACCACCACCGTAATTGGATTAAGCCACAGGAAGATTCTTTTATCTTGTTTAGTTTAGCACTGCAGCTCCCCATTAAGCCACAGACAGGCTATCTGGGGTGAGCGCTCTCTCTGCCCAGCCACTTAGGCAAAATGCAATTCTGTTATCACAACTCTCACAGTCCCATGCTCCTTTATCAGGGCAAGCAGCTAATTACACAGCCTGGCTCACACAGGTAATGAGCAGTTAGAAAAATACAGAAAATACAAAAAAACTCCCAGGTCTTTAAGGCACCTTTTCACAATTCCCCCCCTTCTTCCCACAGCCCATGTCCAGTCACACCAGCCTGATCCATTTTCTTCCTTCACACTGAACAAGGTATGCAATGATCCAGCACTGAAGAGCTGTGAGCAAAGCCTCAAGACAGCTGGTTTCCACTCCCACCATGCAAGCTGTGCAGCTCTAGATACCCAAGGTGTGATGTAGCACAGTTGGAGCAGAACACACAGAAAGGCAAGCAGGCTAAATCTTTCTCTATAGACCTGTGCAAGGTCAGCATTTTCTGGTATTTCACAGTTTGGGACACTAATCTATGGGGAGAAATATCCTGCTGCTGGTTACACAGCAACTAATTCAAAGAACAGGCAGCTGTTAAACAGTGACCTCCCTTTATCCACACACATTCATCTCTGCTGTATCCAGCCGCCTTTTCCTGCTGCCAGTCTCCTGCCAAACCTTAGTTTAGAGGTTTGCATTCTGCCCATCAAAATCATCCTTGCAATTTCATCTGGATGCAAAACTCTTTGCTTCCCATTCTGGAGCTTCTCATCATCATTGTGCAGTGTTGATATTTGGGATAAAACAGCTGATGAGGGATCCATTTATGCAGAGATATAATTTGTGCAATACTTAGGACTCCTTCAGGATGAATATTACCAGGATTATTAAATTTGCATGCCACAGTGGCCAGCTGTTTCTGAAAATCCCTCCTCCAGGTAATTAAGCTCCTCTGGAGTGGCAGAGGAGTGCACAATTGCACCCACAACCCTCCACTGAGGGAAAGCACTAAGTGCTGTGGGCTGAAAGGTGGGCAGCTGGCTACCAAATGACTTCTCACAGCACCATCTGAAGTCAAGCTCTCTCTGGAAGAGATGCTGTTTCCCAGCAAAGTAAAGCCTTGTCAGTGCAGAAACAAGCATTAGCAGCAGCAGCTCAAACAGCTCTACTTACTACATCATATCCCGTTGGTGCTCGGCTCCGGGATGCGACCACACCAACACCTGTGATGGGATCCATCGGCAGCTCGGGCAAGGCATCAGAGAGGTCTCGCACCTCAGGCATTATGGACTGATTCTGGAAGAAAGGAGCAGAATTAAAGGGCTGCTGGGCAGCACACCCTGGCAGAGCACCAACAGCCCACATGCATGCCACAGTGCCTGTGCTGACACACCAGACGGCCAAGGTGAACACAGGATTAGGCCAGACACACCTTCTGCATTTTCATTTGCTTTTGATAAGAGGGTACATTTGTGCAATGCCAAATAGTTTTGGAATTTGGGCTGGCAGCCTCTGAGACTCATTTTGTTGCTTCCATGGGCTGGTCTCCATCTAGCAATGATGGGAAAACCCAATACCTTCCCTCCCAAGCAGAGAACAAATTTCAACCCCAAGGCGGGCTGGTTGAAGCAGCTCTGTCATTTTAAGCAGAAAGAATTCTGCTCCTAATGGCTTCAGAGGGAGGCTTTTCATCCACTACGGGTGTTAAGACATGCTGTGGGTTCCCCCACAAGTCTTCAGTCCCATCACACTCCCCAGAGCCAGACCATTTTCACAGAGCAGCACAGATGTCTCTGGCGATGGATGCAGAACCGCAGTGGCCGCAGGGAGCTTCGACACCAGGAAACACAGAGGAAGCACAGGGTGGGCTGGTGCAAAGCAGACAGAGGCCTTGAGGAGGCCTGAGCATCTTCCAAAAGGGACACATCACCAAGAACGTCAGGGGAGGGAGATACGCAAAGGGGACAAAAGCAGATAAGACCAACCAATTTCGGAGAGATGCTGTTGCAGGAAGCAGGAGGAGAGGACAAGAGAGGTGCTGAAACAAGTCGCTGAGGAGGAGGATGGGAAAAGGTGCCACTGCCTCAGCATGTGGTCTCCTGCAGAGGCAGCCAGTTAGGGCAAGTCTTCTCTGGCTTTCAGACAGGAATGCCCCAGGAAACCGCCCCCCACGCACCCTGAGATAAAAGGGCAGTGCTTTGAGTAAACAAGCATCACTGCTGCGCAGCCAGACAAGCCGTGAACCAGCACTGCCTAATTCAATTCCCTCATCAGAGCAATCAAACCCCAGCGTTTCTGGGCCATGTAGAAGGCTGGTTACTTACTGCTTCTAGAAAAGGCAGAGGTGAGTGCTGGTGCCAGTGGGACCTGGGTTTACACTTCACAGTGCCCAGTCTGAGCAAACATCGTGCTGCAGGCAATAAGAAAGAGCAAGTCTGGGCCCTATGTAAATAATAACAATGTCACATGAACAGCCAGTCTACGTGAGAAGTCCAAAACAACAGACACTAGTGACCAGTAATGGTGCAAACACTATTGCTGAACCAAACAGAGAGGAGAGCTCTGCTTTGGCACCTGGACACCCATCCAGCATACACAGAGCAAAGCAAACCTTCTTTGCCCCCGACGCAGCCCAAGGCTCCAAAGCATGACAGGAAGCGCAGCCTGAGCTGCAGGGGTTCACCCTCCTCTCCCAGCAGGCTCCCTGTCCTCAGGGCTGGCAAGGAGCACAGGACCCCACTGCAGGAACGCTGGAGGCACTGGCACAGCCCCAACAGACCCCACACTGCTGCCTGCGCTGCCCCACCGGCTCATCCGGATGCCTTGCAAATAATCCAGAGGCCATTGCCTAAAACGTGCAGCATGGAACAAACACATATGAATTTAACAGAGATTACAATCTGTTCTTCATGCACGTTTTCTGAAACTTTTCCAAGCCACTCTCAATAGCACGATGACTTGTTACTACACATCGGGAGGAGCTGGAAGATAATTAATGCTGATGCAAGCTTCTCTTAGGCCATTTTGAAGCAAAATTCAGGTAAGTGACGATATTCCCCAGCATGCTAAGAACACTGCACAGCAGGTTCCAACATGGCTGCAGCTACATTGCAGGGAAGCAGATCTGCTCCCCCAGCCTCCACCAAACCCACCCTGATGAAGTGCCAGCTTGCTCCACAAAGGCAGGGGAGCAGGGGTAGCCGGATGGCACAGACATGTCACCTCGGGGAGGGAAGCAGAGGGTCTGTGTACCACCCTCTCAGGCCCTGGGAGAGCTCATGCAGGCAGAGCTCATGAGGCAGAGCCCCGGCATTGCCTCCTCATTCCCAGCAGTGATGGCATGAATGAGGCTAATGTGGGCCGGGGACCTGCTGCTGAATGCTGCCCAGGCCCCATCTCACCATCGTGGGGCCTGCTGCAGGGAGTCCCAGCTGCCCTGGCAGGAACACAAGCAGCAGTCGGGTCACCCGCGCAAGGCTGAGGACAGGGCCCTGGGCATCCGTGGCACCAGTGCAGAAAGGCTGGTGGGTGGCCCTACCAACAGCACGGTGCTGCAGAGCAGCCCCCTCTGCCTGCCGGCACCTCGTCCTCAGTGAAGAAGGGCACCTTTGTGGGAGCCATTTTCGGCTCCACTCAGCACAGAAGGGGGAGGGGAAACGGCATCAATCCTCACTTTGTGACAGCTCACACAAAGCCCTCTGTGGTGGCAGCCTGGGCGCGGGGCTTTCCGCCTCGCCAGGGCGGAAGCCACAGGGTGACGTGCGGTGGCACCGGCAAAGGGCCCCCAGCAGCACCCGCTGCGGCCGAGCTGCCCGCACCCAGCGAGCCCAGCACCTTCCTCTGCCTGCTGCTCAGACCACAGCCCGTGCCCACAGCCGGCACGGACAGTGGACAGAGCACCTGTCCAGACAGCAAACCTGCTGGGGCCACCACAGCACGGGCAGGCTCTGCCACACCAGGCCAGCCTCCCACCACGCGGGTGGCACTGAGGATGCATCTGGAACAGATATGGAGCAGCACCAATCAGTTTGCACACTGGGATAAATGTTTTTGTGAACTCTGTGCAGGTCAGAGGGGAGTCTCTGGCTCGGCAATCACACAGATGATTAGTTGCAGTGCACTTCTCCCCCAGGGCGCCAAAGTTTGGTTTCTTTTCTATCATGCCTTTGAACTTAAAAAAACAACAAAAACAAACAAACAGTGAAAGATGAGATTAAATTAAGGAGCAGGATTCTATAAATACTCCTATTAGGCAGCTTGTTATTTTAATGAAGTTCTCTTTAAGCAAGGTGAGTTTGACCTGTACGCCCACCTACCATCCCCATGGCTGACCACCCAGCCCAGCAGACAGCCCATCCCCACCCGCACTAAGCTGTGTGTGCTGGGCTCTGCTCGAGGGCCTGCGCGCACTGCTCGCTGCAAGGTTATTCTGGGAACAGCCCCAAACAGTAAGAACATTTTTCCCATTAGTTGGGAGCATGCTCCATGGAGGTCGTTCTGAGCTGTGGGGCCACATCCAGTCTTCAGCATGCCCTGGCAGCCGGATGCGAGCTCTGGGGCAGGAAGAAGTTTCAAAACACTGTGGGGCCACTTGGACAAAGCTAGCAGGGAAAGGATGTGCCTGCACCAGAGAAAGTGTCCATGCACACTACCAGCCCCAGCCCCAAGCAGCATGCAGCAGAGCTGCTTAGGATGGCTGCAGGATGAGACGCATAAGATGCACTCTTGGCACGCAGCCTCGCCTGCTGGCTCCATCCCAAATGCTTCCCGCCCCCTTGAACCGGCCGTACCACGGGGCAGGAGGCATGGGGTCCCAGGGTGTAGGAGAGGCCTTCAAGGACTCTGCCAGGCTGTGCTACAGCCTTCTTCCCACAGCCCACGTCCACAGTCACACACACCTCCCCTTCTCCCACCACCCCCAAGTTTGTCTGTTTACATCCTCTTCACTTGCTCTCTCCCATTTTCTTGCTAGTTCATCTGCCTTTATTAGTTTATCCCAGGCATACTTTTCTGCTGGCTCCACTGAGGTGACTGACCACACACACTGCTGGGCTTTGGCTGGGACACATACACAAGAACATGCCTTCAGAAATGAATGCATTATTGTGAGTTTCTAGAGCATATTTTGCTCTCATTATTCCTTTTCAACAAGTTAAAGAGCTGGTGGGTACATGATCATATCAGGCCTTTGGATGTATTTGCTACAGAAACATCACGCTGCCAGCACAGCAGGTCAAGCTCTGAAGTTAAATAGTCAGGATTTGGAGGGAGAATGGTCTTATTGTTTCTTCCTCCAACTACAAGCCCTGCACTTTGACACTGACTTGCTCTTCCCACAGGCAGAAAAGTATGAGCTAAGGCAAAACTGGGAAAAAAATTATCAACTAGCTTGCTGAGGCCCCGCAGTCTGTGGGAAGTGGTCCCATCAAACCAAAGCAGACACTCTGCTTAAACCCTTGCCCGTCTGCTCAGCCTGTCACTCCATCCCTCTGCAAAGGCGGGGATACTGCTGGCACAAGGCTCTGCTCCGGAGTCACACCGCCCCGCTCCCCTGGGCCTCCACCACGTCCGGGAACAGGACAAAGCCCCAGCCAACTTTCTATTTCTGTTCATGGAATAGGACACAGTTTCAGAAAAACAGGAGCACACAGTGCAACTGAGGGGTCAGGGCCCTGAAGGCCACCATCACAAACGGGCAGAACTTCAGTGTCACATTTTGCCCCCATCGAAGGCATGTCTGGAATCACCCCCATGCCCAGGCTCCCATAAGAGACACCTGCCCAGCATCAGCCACAAAATCTACACATTGAGACTGAATAGGATGGAAACAGGAACTGAAGTCACAGTATGAGCAAAACTGAGACCCTGTATTGCTTCACAGCACTTCTAACCATGGATGCACATCTGTGAAGAGTGTTTCCATACACAGATGACCTTGCATCAGGGCAGCAAAACATAAGTGACATTCAGTTCTGTTATTTCTATCTTGGCACAGATACGAACCTGGGGACTACAGGCACCCTTGAGCCTGGGATTCGCTTTGTCAGGGCAGCACACAGTATGAGAGTGAGACGTGTGCTTTATTTCACACCTCCAGAAGCTCAGGCTTAGCCTTCATCTAGTAGGTAAGGCCATCTCAGCTAACAATGACAGGGACGACACCGTCAACCTACCACACAACACACAGACTCCCTAAAGTACAGGTGAGCATGTTCTCACACAGTTAAAATAAAACACAAGATGGAGAAACCCAAGCTTTAGCCCGAGCAGCTGCACACCTCCTGACGCCGGCCTGTCGGGTCTCAGTGTTACTGTGACCAAGCCAAGAATGCCCTGTTTCTCTGGGAACGCACAGAAAACACCAAAGCCTGGTGGACTTTTGAAAACCTCTCCAGAAACTTCTGACTGAGCTCACAATCCTTGATGATGCAGGCAGTGAGAACATAAGACAAAGGCAGCTCTGTGTCGCTGCTCCAGCCAGCGCTGTACAGCGTGAGCCTGTATCACACCTCCAGCCACGCACCGAGCACAGGTGAGAAAAGGGCAGTCGGGCGGACCCACGCTGCAAACACTTGTAGCAGAAGACCACGCAAAACACAGGGGATTTTGTTATCTTCTCTAACTGTCACCAATAAGAATTTACATTCAATTCTAGAGCAGGTCAAGGTCACCGGCTCTGCCCCACGGCTGGTCGCCGACGCCGTTCCTGCAGCCGACCCAGCTCCGGCGGAGCCGCGGGGTCCCACGGAGGCCACCGGGGCGCTCCGGCGCGGGGTCCCCGCGAGGCCCGGCCCCGGCAGCCTCGGCCCGGGGCGCTCCCACCGCCCCTGCGCCGCTCCGGGGGGCTCGGCCCGCCCGCCCCGCCCGGCGCCGCGGCCGAGTGAGCGCCCGGCCGCTCGTCCCGCCGCTCGTCCCGCGGGAGCCGCGACCGCCCGCAGGGCCCGGCCCCGGAGCGAGGCCGCGCCGCGGGGCCGCGGCGG
The DNA here is from genome assembly GCF_036250125.1 of Pseudopipra pipra. NCBI lineage: Eukaryota > Metazoa > Chordata > Aves > Passeriformes > Pipridae > Pseudopipra > Pseudopipra pipra. Next base: position 500,092 of record NC_087568.1, read on the forward strand.
CCGCGGGGACACTTAACTGTTGCCCGTGCGGCGGGCGGCGGGTCGCGGCTCCCCCGGCGCAGGCAGAAGCAGCTCCTCATCGCCCGGCGGGGCCGGCGCGGCGCGGCCCGGCGGGAGGAGCGGCGGCGGCGGGGGAGCGGCCTGCGGGCCCGGGCGGAGCGGCGCGGGGCGGGGAGCGGAGCCGAGCGGGCGGCGGCCAGGCCGCGGGGCGGCCCCGGCTCTCGGCGCGCCCCGGACTCCCCCCCTCCACCGCCGCCGCTCCGCGCCCACCGCGGCCGGACCGCGGCGCGCAGGGCCCAGAGCCCGCCCCGCACGGCCCCCGCCCCGCGCCCCCGCCCGAGCCCCGCGCTCCGGCCCGGCCCACGGGACACACTCACCGCGCTGCCGCCGCCGCTCCGCCCGGCCCGGCCCCGCCCGCACCCCCGGGCAGCGGGGCTCGGCCCCCGCACGGCCCTGCGGCGAGACCTCCCGAAAACTTCCCTCCCCGGGAAAGGGGCGATCCCCGGCACGCTCCCAACAGCCCCCCTGGGCCCGAGCCTGGGGCTGCCGGGAGGTGCCAGGTGGAAATGGCTGAGTAGTTGTGATTTGGTCAATGTAACCTCTGTCTTCTGTCTGAAACGGGCGGCATCCAGGAGATGGGCAGCAGCTGCTGTGTGCTGAGGAGGAGCAAATGGTGTCAAACAAGCTGGTTGTCTTCTTGAGAAGGCAGTCCCTGGCAGGGGTGAGCGGTTTCAGGAGCCACCTTGAATTCATGAAGATATTTGATGCTCTGTGTCACCATGGCCTGACAAACCAAGCAGATATGGTCCAGAGAGGTCAGGGTATGCCAGGCTACATGGTTAACCCTGGCTGGTTATCCAGCCAGCCTTCAGGTCCACTCCCAGCACCGAAGACATCCCGAGCAGAGGGGCAGCTAGAGTCTGGTTCTGCTCAACATGGTCACATGCCAGTGCTCAAACTGACAACGCACTCATTGAATTAGCAGGTTATGTGAATCACAGCATAACCTGGGACAGGAGCATGGCCTGTAGCCATCATCACATGAACAAATCCTGCAGCTGTCCTGCGTTGGGTTTTGAGCACCTTACCTGAAGCAAGGTCAACAACATCCACCTGGAGAGCAGTGAGATCAGTGTAGAGGCTGATAGCAGCAGCCTTTGGTGCAGATGCAAGACAGGGAGGAGTTGGAGCTGCTAATCTAAAGCAAAAGAGAAAATCCTAGGGTGAACAATGAAATAAAGGAGGGAAGGAAACGTGTTAATTTGTATGTGAATTAAAGATAAGGGCAAAAACCTGTTCTTTGTGGGAAGCTGAGAAGTGATGGGTATGAAATGCAGCAAGAGATTCTGCAAAGATACGGTGAAAAACTCCCCACAGCTTGGGGGGGTTTTATTACTGGTCAAGTCAAAAGCCCTCCCAAAAACTCTTACCAGACATTACTCAGTCACTCCCTCAGAGCAGATGGTCTCCCCCATCTTTTGTAGAGCTAGTTTCCTCTATTTTCCATGATACCATGGTTTCCTTTGTGCTGGGAACCTGGCCTTTGTGACCTAGAAGAGGAGAAAGATCTCACTCAGACACCCAAATTTCCTCTCACTGACAAAACCAGGTACCATCTGTCAGATGCATAGTGCATTTATCAGAGGGTCCATCTCTATGATCACAGGGTGTTTCCTTGTCTGATATTCTGCCTTGAACTACACCACCAATTCCCTGGGGTTTTTTTCCCCTCTCCCGTTGTCTTTTTGCTTGGATTTGGCCGTCCTTTGAGGAGCTCTCTTCAGCCTGTTTTTTTCTCACCTGGATAATAGTTTGCATCTTCCATCCTGTTTGGACTGTCTTTGTACACTGCTTTAGCCAGGCTGAACCGAGCAGGACTGGTGGAGCCAAAGCCCTTCTCTTTCCTTTTGTGAGTGTCTCCAGGCTGGTTTTGCATCTCTCTGGCTCTCACTGAGACAGGCAGGAGCTCAGCTGACCGGGCATTTCCCACCAGCCCAGCGTCACTGGGCTGTAGATACCGAGCTGAGGACCAGGAGAGCTCTTGGCTTTGATCCTCAGGGCTGTTCCAGCTCCTTGCTCTTCATCCTGGTGTGGTCAGACTTACTACCAAACAAAACACTCTGAGCTTTGGTTAGCCAGTGTTTGAGAGGTTTGTCTGGAAAGCAAACATACACATTAGTGGTTTTGTGTTCTTGTCCATAAAGCAAACAACAGAACCTGGTGTCCCACTTCCTCCTGTGGACAACCCTGGGCTGGGACCAAACCTTCCTCCTGTCATGACTGGTGTTTCTCTCCAGTAAAGCATTTTAGACTGGTGCTTGTTGAACCACAGTAATAACTGGGTGTTCTGAACGGTGACTCTGTTCCCTCCCTGTTGGACCAGGGCTTTACAGCTCCTACTGCATACAGTCTTGATAGCTGGTAGTGGCTTCTGCATCCAAAGATTAAAAATATATTTTTTTTTTTTAAGCAATAAGGAATACAATGCATTTTTTTGATTTGGAGAGTAATTTAGAGTGAAGGAAAGATGATGCCTGGTGGAAATGAGAAATATGTGTTCCATACATAATATATGCCCCAAATGTCCTATTACAAATACAAGAAGATTTCCTGAACTGGAGAAGTTGTTACACATTACAGTGTGCTAATGCTCCCCCATGGAGGTGCTGATACTGAGAGAGTCTTTAGTGTAATAATATTAAAAATCCAAGAGTTTCAATAAGATCCTCCATGCTACCACAGCTGTAGGAAATGAATTGATTCCAAAGGAAGACTCTAACTGCTGCTTAGCATCCGCAAAATATTCCAAGATTCACTGCAAACATATATCCCAATGTGTCTGTGGTGTGATCTGCAATAACATCTTTTCCAAAGAGACAGTCCCTTCCCAGCTGCTGCCCTCGGAGTGACCGCCGGTGCCGCAGCCCTGCAGCAGCACAGCTCGGGGTGAGCACCAGCACAGCTCGGGGTGAGCACCAGCACCTCTGCCTGTGGGGACCTTCAAACCTCGGCAGGTTTGGAGGCTGGGAGAGGCCCTGTTGTGCTCTTCCATCGGGCATGAGCATGGACTCCGAATCAGCAAGTACTGGGTATGGGGCACATGAATAACTACACTAGAGTTGGTTAATCTACCTGTGTAAAGTTACTCAAAAGCATAAATATTTGCAAGTATAATGTTTTCCTCTCGATATTTTACATCCCTCTTTTTCAAGATGCGTATATTTACTCCTCTTTACTCAGAGCGTGTCTTTTCTCACGAGTTCTGCTGTCCTGTACATGCTATCCGGTTTGTACCAGTGTTGTCTTTTCAGGACACTGAATAAGAGGAATTTTGGTCAGTCTTGGCTCTGATGCCGGAGCTGTGGCTGAACAAACACGGTTCACTCATCAGTGGTGGATGGGTGCCAGAACTCACATCCTCCACAGCACTGTTCCCAATAGCTGTGTGTGCAGCCGGGGTTGTCAGCCATCTGGGACGTGCTCCGTTCGTGCCACCCCGCTCTGTGCCACCGCCGCAGCGTGGCCTGGCTGGAAGGCAGGTGATTGCCAGTGCCGCTCCTCAGGGCTTGATGCTGGGGACAGCACTGCTTCACATCCCACAGTGGGCTGCTGGCAGCAGTCGGGGTGATGAAGGTGCCCAAGGAGCCAATCCCACAGCCATTCTGGAGGAAGCCCAGATCTCTGCTGCGGCCAGAGCTCATCCCCTCAGTGCTGGCCGTGGTGAGGTCCTTTCCCCCTGCACTGCAGCTCATACTCTTCATGGGGAGAGCTGGCAGGGAAGGGGCTGTGGCTGCCCATGCAGGAGAGCAGAGCCCTTGCCCTGGCATCTCCAGCCCCAAAGCACCTCAAGGGAGCAGCCAAACCTGCTCCTCAGTCAGAAGCTGGACTAAAATAGGAGATGGTGGTTGAGCCCCACCCTCTTTACATTTCAAGCATTTTGTAACAGCAAAATCTGTCCCTTCCCAGACACCACCTCAGAAAAGCGGCAGTGCACAGGTTTCTACACTTCCAGCTGGGAACAGACAAAACACAGTCCTGGGGCTACCACAGGGAACCAGCTCTGCCTGGCAGCTGACTTCCTCCATCCCTGATACACACATTTAGGAAAATATTGTTTGCTAGTGTATTCACTACCCAGAGTGTCATCCTCACAGGGCACCAGTGAGCAATGCCTGGAAAGTTTCAAAACAGCTTTTTCAGAAATTGCTCCGAACATTGTTTCAGGGACCCACTCTGGAACATATGAAGTGATTTGGAAAAGGCAGTTTCTTGGTCTATTTCCCCTTTACTTTCCTATCCCATAGTTGTTACTAAACACTAGATAACTTAAAACATTTGTATTTCACTCCCATTTCAGTCATGATGTACAGGATACCAATATACATTGACACTGCCAGAAATAACTGATTTATGTAGTACCCAGTGGTGGATTTGGCCAGGGCAGGCATCTGGCCTTCCCCTCCCAAAAAGGTTCAGGGCATCCCTCACCTGGAGGGATGGTCCAGAAGGAGGGACTGTCACCAGCCACCTCCATGACAAGGGAAGCAGGGCCATGACCTGCCAGGGTCACAGGGAGCTGGTGGCCCAGGGTACACAGGGCACTGGCACTGTTTAGTGGCACAGGGATGAAATCTGGCCTTGTGAGCCCTGTTTCAAGGCCCCACAGCCAGGACCAACCCTGTTTGTTTTGCAGAGACACTCCAGGACTGAGGCACAACTGCTATTGCACCAAATGGAGGGCAGAGAGAACGCCATGCGGGTAATTACCAAGGAGAGCCACACAGCCAGACCCTCAGATTATGAGTAATGGCCACAGTGCGATGGAAACCTTTGCTTGAATAATTTTGAATGATGAACACATTTGAGGAAATAATGTTTTCTTTGCAGACCTCCTTTGATGAAATGCTATGGTTTGTTTTGCTTTCTCCCTCAGGGCACTGCTGTCCCCCCAGCTCCAGCCACCCACTGCTGCTGGCAGAGCAGAGGGAGCTGAACAGAGCACACTACTTACTGCTTGTCCATGGATACACACAGGGAAAACCCATGGATGTGGCTATCAGGGTTGTGAAGCTGCTGTTCCATGAACACGCTGGAAGCTGATGTCATTCTGATACTTAGTGTTTGCACGAAGGAATGCCAGGGAGTCAGTTCATAGGTGACCATTTGTCCGTGGCGCTGGGAAGTTGGTCACAGTTCAGCAGCCCTTTCTCCATTTGGCCATGCAGGACTCCAAAAACACAGCTCTGGTCTTCCAGGTCCTGAAAGCAGGGCTACAGCCAGCATCCCTTCTTCTTAGACTGGAAGAAGTAATTCACACACTGGTTAAATGGCTGCAGCCAGGGATCTCACGTCCCCAAGCTGTCCCCGGGGTCAGCAGCACTGGGGGACACAGGAGGCCCCATCCGCTCTTGCAAGAGCACATCAGCTTCCTCCGTGGCAGTTCCCAGGCCAGCTGGCAGCATTAGATGTTGCTGCTTGGCTCCTTGGCTACTGCAGCTTGTGCCTATTAGCACCCCAGTGAGTTTCCCATCCGTCTGACAGGACCCAGTGTAGATAACGATGCCAAAGTTGGTCGTAACTGGACAATTACAGTATCACTGGGAGACCAGAAAAATTTCAATCCAAATATCCTTAATGAAGGACCAGTAGGAACAACAAGAGGCTCCCCAGTCTCCCCTGTCTGTCCCCAAATGCAAGGCCACTGCCCCAATGGCATCATGACACCCTCAGGGGAGAGCAGGATCCAGCCAGACAAATCCCACAGCTGGGGCTCATGGGCAGAAATGGGGGTACGAGCTCAGAAATGGGGTCTCCATGGGAAAACCTAAACCCACCATGGCAGACTGCCGATGCAGAAGCCCCAGCTGACAGCAGGTCTGAGTCTCAGGTTGGTGAGGTGCAGGTTGAGCCTCCTGTGCAGGCAGGGATGGGGCTGCACACTCAGCACCTGCCTGGTGTCCTCCCAGCTTTACCCACACTTGAAACATCCTGTCTGTAGGATCCCTTTAGGAAAACACAGTGAACAATCTTTACAAGGAGAGAGATAAAAGAGACACGAAGTACATCAGATAGTTCCCTCAGAAAGCTCTCAGTGTTGCAGGGAAGTGCAGGCGGATGGGTACGGTTTGCCGGGAGAACTACAAATCCCCAGCACCACTAATGAGCAGCCAGTCTGTGAATACATAATTTGACGTGGTGTTTTATTTTCTTTCCAGCTTTGAATTTATCCTACCTAGATTTTAAGGGTTTTGTTCCACAATGACAGGCCTGCGGATGATCCCGAGAGTCCAGATCCTGCTGTCCTGCTGCAGAATCCTTCGCTCCTGGCTGACCACAGGGAGTTGGGCAGAGCTTTGCCTTCAGGGGGGGTGTGTGTGCCTCAGTAACGGATAATGAACTGACATTAGCCAGAGAAGGGCTCCTCTAGCTCCTTTCTACCCCGAGGATGCTTGTGCCAAGCGCAGCTTTCATATGGAAAGTGGCGCATTGTTTAAATGTAAATGTTTCAAGAACAGCGATTTGTGAGAGAGGAAAAATAAAATCTCACCTGAGTTGAGCAGCACGGTCTGCTCACAGAGGTTCTTTTTTGCATCACAGATCTTGTTGTAGGACACTCTGCTCCCTCCATCTCTTGGGTAGCTGTGGGATTTATTACACAGTTAATTTATCTATAAATATATACTCATAAATTTATACTTGTCTGGTAATCTCATTTCTGTGCTGTTCCATCTCTCCTGGCAATCCCATTTTCCCAGGAGGGGAGGAATCAGTGCCTCAGCCATGCCAGGAGCTTAAATGGGCTCCTGGGCCCATGGAGGGAAGTGGTGTGTGTGTTTGTGTGTATGGTCCCAGATGGAGCTGGTCAGGACCATTAGGACAATTAGTGCCCTCGGCTCTAGCTGGAGGTTCCTAGAAACCCTGCATCTCCCACAAGTGTGATGATCTGTGCCTGTTCTCAGCAGGTCAGAGGCCGTTGGGTGTTCTGTGACAGTTCCTTGAAGGAGAAATGCCTCGTCTGGTCCTGCCCCGTGTATTGCTCTCTTCATCTCACAAGTGACAGTAAACACCATATTATGATGACACTGGCAGAAGAGCTGCCGCAGGGTTGCCTCCTGCTTTATGCTTTCCAGGCAGAGGCCAGCAGCAAGAGATCAAAAACTGATTTTCTGTTGCTTCAGAGATGTGTGGGCTCAATGAGCCAACAAACCCCATGGCACTGGGCCCCGCTTAGCGCCCGAGAGCAGATCACCGACAGGATGCCGCCGGTGAACCTGCTGCACTCCTGGCCCAGGGACCTGGAGTCACCAAACCTGGAAGACACAAGTCTCCAAAATGTTAAATTTGCTGAAATATTCATGTTGCAAATACAGCTGGTGTAAAATCTTCAGCGAGGCTACAGTCTGCACATTCACTCATGTCAGCTCCAGCATCACCAGTGGGTCAGCCAGAACCGCTTTGTTCAACTCACAGGAGATGGCAAGGAGGGGACACAGGGTGTTCCATGGGTTTAGGTGACACCAGTTCCTTGCATACATTACTGATTCCAAGAAAAACCCCTCCCTGCTCTGGCACAGCATTAACTGCTCTTGCTATTGCACTGCTGGAAGCCAGTCAAGGCTGCAGCATCATTTCCACAACAGAAGGTGCAACAAGCAAACCGGCATTAATCCTGAATAACGGATCCAAGGGTGTCAGGGATGGGCCTCTCCTGCTCCTGGGGAATGTACCACCCTGGAAAAAGCAGGGAGACCCTGGCCATGGCAGCATTTGGTTCATTTCCCCTAACATCTCAGTGAGCTGAAGGAGTCACCAGTTCTCAGAAGACAGCTTTGATGGAAACAACGGTGAGCAGCAAACTGGAGGTACTCCTACCAAATATGTTCCCAAGTTTAATGAGATGCTTGAGGATGCATCCGTCCACTAAGAGGGATTTCCTTACACATGGGCTGCCCTGTTCACCCCTGCAAAGACCCCTGTGGTGTTTGTGGGGGTGAACGGGGCAGCCCATGTGTAGGGGACATGGATGCATGGGGGGCATGGCAGCTCCAGCTGCCTGTGCCTCACTGCCCTTGTGCAGTTGTCTGCCAGTTGTGTGTGCCGATTGCTATGAATGCCACCATCTGGTGTGCCACGTGGACATCATAATCTTTTCTTAATTACATTAGCAGTGCAATCAGTTACTGCATTACAAGGCCGGCGATGAGCTTTTAAATCTTGGTGGAAATCATAAATAATTGCACTAAGTACCAGGCGCCAGATGTGAGTGCCAACTTCAGTTGCTCTAGATAAATAGTAACCTTACAACAGTGTTAGATAACGGTCCAGTCACTGCTTTTCATGGCTTAACAGTGGCTGCACTCCCATTTTTTTCCAGGCAGGATCTATCCCCAGTGGTAGCTTTTAAAAAAAAAAATAGAAAAAACACAAGCCATAAACAGGATTTTTAAAAATGTTAAAAATAAGAGCAATGTGGAAGAAAAATATGTTCTGGTTTAACATGGTGAAGTGGGTGGGTGTCAGGCAGCCCCCCTCACCATAAGTCCCTCATGATGCTGATAGGGGTCAGCCAAAATCCAGCAGAACTGGGGGACACCTGGAGGTACAGACATGGCAGCAGCTGGAGTGGGAATGGTCCTGGTGGATCATTCTGGGGTGAGATGGGTTCCATGGGGCAGGGCTACTTGGCCTCACCCCTGGCCCAGCTGTGCTGATAAGCTGCCTCCTTTCGGGAAAACTTGGGATTTTTTTGTAAAAAGAGGAATCCTGAATCACTGACAACCTCTTTTGCTGGTTTCTTTGGAGTCAGGTAATTCACTGAAATTCACTGAAATGATCCTGCCCACAACAAACGTCTGGCCCAAAGGAAGACCCTGCATCATGCAAGCAGAAGAGCCTCACACGAGGTCCTGTGTCCCAAATGGGCACCATCCCACTGTCCTGCTCTTAGGAAAGCACGTGGATGCCAGGTGGCAGCGGGCACCAAGGGTGGCTTTGCCATGGCCATCCGTGCCCGCCGCCAGGAGCGAGCGGCAGCTCGGCTGGCAGCAGCGGGGACGAGGCAGCTCCATCCTGAGTGCCAGCACAGCTCTGTGGATCCACTGCCATTTGGGAGCCATCCCATGCCTTGTGCACCCCCAGGAGCTGCTGGCTCCTTGCACATGCCCAGCTCTGTGCCAGCCCCACTTGCACCCAGTGCAGCCCCTGCATCTCCAAGTGTTTATAGCATTGCCTGGAGATGGCAGCAGTGCCAGGGCCAGGCTGTGACAGTGCTGTCAGGGTGACAGCCTGGCCCCAGGGCTGCTGCCCCTGTGAAGCTGGTACAGGTGGGATGCTCACCCCTTCACTGCATCCTGGGGGTTGTGGGCGGGTCCCGTCCGGTGTCACATCGGGATCCATCCGGAAGGAGAACAGGAGCCAGTACCCTTGCAGTGTTTAAATAAGCAAAGTTTTTGTGCAAAGCAGAGGTTAATGTACTTTATTGTTCAATGTCATGTTTATAGTGGATTCTTGGAGGGAAAAAATGTGATTAATTGCCCAGAAACCCATGGATCTACAATTATTTGGTTGTTGTGAACAAATAAAGGGCTACAGTATTCATCATATTCAAATGAGGCAGTAAAATAAATGATGGCATGCCGTTTATGAACAAAACCTCGTCGTGTTCCCTCACAATCTGAAAATGTACTCGAAAAATTGTAAATGAGATACAGCCATTGTCGAGGGCTCACTGGTGATTTGTCTTTGTGTAATGTTTTGCAGTGCTGACCCATCACTTGCCTGTTTTAATTTATGTCACAATATGCACCTTCATTATGCACTTTATGAAAACGAAGTGCCAATTTGTAATAAAGACTTGTTTTCAATGAAATCTCCTCTTTTTGGTAGGTGTTCTGCTTTTCATTAGCACCCATTTCACCAGACCTAGTTAAAGAGCACAGGTACAGACTAAATATGTCCGATCATTCATCATAATTTTGCTTTCCACTTTGTCACAGCTTGGGTATTTAAGGAAGATAGATGATACAAGATGTTGTCTCCTTTTCAGACTCTTTATGCTCTGGTAAGTGTGTCCGATGCAGAATTATTTTGCCACTTTATTATTTTCTAGTGAGTGTTTGTCACAGCCCGCTCTGCCTCTGGTGCGGTGCCGGTGTTTGCTGTCACTCACCGCCGGCCACGCTCAGGCAGCTGCTTCTCACTGCCGGTGGCTCCGGGCAGAGCTCAGCCCTCTCTGTGCTGCTGCTGGTGCTGCCTGGCTATGGTGGAAGCCGAAACCTCGGTGCCTGTTCCACAGGGACCTGTTTCTCCTCACCTTGGGCAGCCACGTGCAGGTGACAGCAGCACCCTCGGGCAACTCTGCCTGACTGGGGTGTTTCACGGTGCTGGGGTTGCTGTGGAATGGGCTGGACATTGGGCAGCAAAGGGATGGGATGTCCACCTCAATGTCCATTCCACATCCTGCCCAGATGCCCTTTTCTGTCCAGCAAGACTCCATCCCTTCGTGCTTCCCTCTGACCCTGAGCCACAGATGATGGGTCTGATGGTGGTTCCTTGTTTCTCCAAGGGTAGTCGAGCGCCAGGTTCTGGGGTTTGTGGTTTGGGATTGCTGGGGCCTGGGAGACAGCTCAGCTCTGGGCTGCTGCATCTGGTACAGGAGCAGACGAGTGCCCCTCGCCCAGGCACCGGCACCGCAGCTCTCGGAGCAGCCCCGGGCCTGCGCCCTCGTGCCAACCCCCACAGCCACCCAGCCACAGTGCTAATGAGGGAACAAATGTCTCACCGGTTCTGGCAATGAGCAGTGTGCTGGAGCCAAAGCCCTGCTCTCCCTGCCCACCCCACTCCCTGGCTCTGGCCCCGCGAGTGCCACAGCCCAGGGAGGGCGCACAGCCAGGCATGGTGGACTCCAAATGCTTTCCTGTCCTCTCCGACTGGAAAAAGCTGTTGGCCTCAGCTGCCAAGCAGAGTGCTGTGCGTCGCTGGAACCCAGGAGGATGGTGGCTGTGGATGCTGCTCGACACAGGGCTGGCTCTCCCCCCGGCTGGCACGGGCAGCAGCGGCACAGATGTTCGAGTGCAGATAGGCCTGGGGCAGGAGGTGCCAGGAGGCTGGTGCGTGCCAGGGCTCGTTGTGCTGCTGTGGAGGCAGCCCGGGACACACTGGGTGATCAGCCACAGCCTGCTTGGGGCAGCAGAGCTGCTCTCACAGCACGGTCCCCGCGGCTGCGGCGGCTCAGGCAGCTTTGTGTTGTCGCCACATTCCTGTCTGGCCCTTCCCAGCCTCTGCTTCCCTGGCACAGGAGCACAAGCTTATCAGGACTCACATGCAGCAGCAGGTATTTTCATCCATCCCTCCTATTGCCATAGCCTTTTTGTTCCAGGTACCCTGACTTTGCACATACGGGGGCTCTCCCCAATCAGCAGAGGCAGAAAGGGAGAGAGCCAGGGCTCCCCAAAGGAGTCTCCTCATATCTGGAGCCCTCTTTGATATTTAGATGCTCCCCAGCAGATGCACAGGCAGTGTCTTGGGCAGGGAACAGTGTTTTCTGCAGGGCAGATGGGAAGAGGAATTCATTCAACCATTGCCCGTAGTTACTCAGTCTGCAAAAACCAGGAGATTTGTGCTTAACCTCCTGAGTCTGTCAAGGATGATTCCAGCCTGGGCAGGGCCCAGGGCCAAGGGGTGCTTTGGGATTGCAGTGTTGGTGTTTTACTGCCACATCTGCCAAGGAACCCCGCACAGCCCTGCTCTGGCAGCACGGGCTGGAGGGGCATGGGGGCATGTGGGGGGACACAAAGGCCACAACCATGGACACCCATCCCTGGCTGCACAGTGAGAATGTGGCTCTTTTTAAGTGATGGTTTGAACTGGATGGGTGTCACCCAGGGAGCAGGGCTGGTGCCAACCTCCAGGACATGGTGGCTCCTGCAGCTCCGGCAGCTCCTTGTTGAGGGATCACCAATTGTGTGAACATGTTAATTCTATTTGTAAAAGTCTGAGGAAAAAACCACTTTCAGCACAGCTCCCAGTTCTGCTCTTTAAGTATCATATAATTTAGATTAACAGATATTTTGCAGATGCCACCAAACTTGACAAGATATAATTATTTCCAACAAGAAAAAGTTGGTTTTTTGGCTGCTCTGTGAATGTGGGGCTGTTCCCAAACACTGATCCTGCATCGGGCTGTGCCAAGCTGTGGCGGCTCTTTCCCCATCTGCACATCGTGTTTGTGCTGATATTTGTGACCCCAAGGATGTCCTTGAGCAGCCCCCACTGTCATTGTGGGGCAACACCTTCGAGAGTAATGAAGTGGTGCTTGGCCCCCAGCTCTTGGGCTGCCGTGGATGGTTCAGGATGGAGCAGGCTGGGCCCTGGGACTGCCAGTCAGGGCCTCGTGCCCTGCTGTAGTGACTGCTCATTGTCCCTCAGTGTCCTGGAGAGAGGGCAGGGAGATCGGGGGGCGGCTGGAGTGGGGGACAGGACATGTAAAAACAAGGGAAACAGGAAAGTGCCACCCTGCAGCACAGCCCATCCCTGAGCCCTGTCCCACGGGTGTGGACTGAGCTGTCCCCCGCGTGCCCATGTACATGGGCCAAAAATTCCCCGGGCTCCCAGTGCCCCTCATGTCCCTGATGCCCCCCTGCCCTGCGTGGCCCTGGTGCTCCCCAGGTTCCCCCCATGTCCCCAGTGCCCTCCGTGTCCATGGTACCCCTCATGGCCCCCAGTGCCCCCCATGTTCCCCTGTGTTCCCCAGACACCCTGTGTCCCCTGTGCCTCCCCATGTCCTCACGTGTCCTCAAGTGTCCCCCCTGTCCCCGAGTCCCCTGTGTCTCTGTCCCCTCTGTCCCCGTGTCCCTGTCCCCGTGTCCCTGTCCCCCCTGTCCCCGTGTCCCCGTGTCCCTGTCTCCGTGTCCCTGTCCCCGTGTCCCTGTCCCCTCTGTCCCCGTGTCCCTGTCCCCGTGTCCCCCTGTCCCCGTGTCCCTGTCCCCGTGTCCCTGTCCCCGTGTCCCCCTGTCCCCGTGTCCCTGTCCCCGTGTCCCTGTCCCCCTGTCCCCGTGTCCCCCTGTCCCCCTGTCCCCGTGTCCCTGTCCCCCCTGTCCCCCTGTCCCCGTGTCCCCCTGTCCCCGTGTCCCCCTGTCCCCCTGTCCCCCTGTCCCCCTGTCCCCGTGTCCCCCTGTCCCCCTGTCCCCGTGTCCCTGTCCCCCCTGTCCCCGTGTCCCTGTCCCCCTGTCCCCGTGTCCCTGTCCCCCCTGTCCCCGTGTCCCTCTCCCCGTGTCCCTCTCCCCGTGTCCCTGTCCCCGTGTCCCCGCGCCGCAGTGGCGCTCGCTGCCCACGCGGTGTCGCTGTGGGAGCCCCGGACCCAGCGGGGAGCGGAGCGGGGAGTTTTCCACGGCGGGAAGGATTCCCACTGGAATGGGAACACTGGTGTCAGCTTCGATGACACCTTTGATGGGAGAAAGATTAAATAATTTTTTTGCTTTTAATATTTGGTTGAAAATGTTGATTCGATAAGGTGAAATATTAAAAGTAAATACAGTCACCGTTCTTACTTAAATTACTTTTTCTTAAATTGCGTATAATATTAAATATTTGGCATTATAATCTATAGCATGTTGTATTTTGATAATATATTTTTATTCACAATGAAACAATTTGATCTCATCAAGAAGGCAGCTCAGATGCTTCTAAATTAAAGTTTGGGTTTTTTCCACACGGTGAATATTAAAGTTTTGTTCCAATTTAGAGGAAAACATGTGTCACGGTGCCGGTGTTTTCCACAGACCAGGAGCACTGGCCTCTGGCCATTCCAAACGTGGTTCCTGAGGCTTCTGCAACCCCAGGCAGTGGCACCTCCCCACGCTGGGGCTTGCTCTGCCCCCCCTCACCCCCGATTTAGCCCCCTCAGACTCAGGACTACAGTTATGCAGGATGATCTCAAACAGTGCTTATTAATAATCATGTATTATGTGAGATGCCCAGCAATGATTTAAACCCACGGGCAGCTTTGGGAAGAGCGGGTTTAATTTATAGAAACTCTGATGTCTGATAGCAATAAATAATTAGGCGATCGCAAAAAAAGGGATCAGAGGGCTCTGCCCTCCGACTCCGGCTGGCTGCTTGTGTCCTGCTAATAAATTGGTTAATAAAAGGAGAGAGAGAAAGCCTGAATTCTGGGGTTATAAAAACAAATGACATTTTTATGTTTAGTGGACAGGAAGAACCAGAAAGGCAGAGAAGTCAGGCGGGTGCACCGGGAATCATTCTGCGTTCGCCATCTGAATTCCTTAATGACATTCTCATTAAAAGTTCTCACTGCCAAGTGCTGTTTGCTTTCGCCCTCAGACCTGCCTGCATTAACAATGAGTAACTTGCTTGAGGTTATTTACATACAGTGTTATTCCCCCGTCCCCTTGCTGGGCTGGGGAGGGGATGCACAGGGAGCTGGTGGCTCGGCCAGCGTGGCAGAGCCTTGGCCCTGCCAAGGAAGCCCCGGGGGCCTGGAATGGGTGAGGCCGGGGAGGCAGAGCTGATAACGTGCCCATTTGGGGGAAAGCATCCCATGCTCTGCAGTCAGACAGACCTCAATGTAAATGTTCAGAAATGACAGAAATGAGCCCCCCCCAGCCCGTGGGCAGCTGGGGCTGCAGCACCAGCCAGGTCTGCACCCGGCTCTGCCAGAAGCACCTCCCTGTGTCACTGAGAGCAGCTCCACCTGGGGCTCCCAGGGCCCTTCATAGCATTATTGTGTTTATTATTGTTATTTATTATTATAAATGTTGTTACTTACACTACGGTAAACAGAGCAAACTCCATGGGAATAGGAGACCCTCTCACCAGGCAACAAACCAGTGCAGAAGGGGAAGCCAGTTCTCACTGTGGAGAGCCATGGAGGCTGAGCTGGAAGAGAAGCCTGTTCTGAGTGGGAGGTGAGACCATTCTAGAATCTTCCATGGAACAAAGTTGTGTGGTAAGTCTCATTTCAGGTCAACAGAAATTACTTGCTTCAGGAAAAATTAAACATTTAATTTCAAATTTTCATTTTATTTACATTCTTAGTACAAAATTGAAATGAAACATGAGGCTGAAGTGGGAAATTGAAATGTTCTGCTCTGAAAAGGTTGAAGCTGAATGCTCTGACCTTATTAGGAAAACTTCCCCCACATCCCCGTTTTTTCTTTCAAAACAAATTTTTGTCAAAGGCAACACATTCCTACAAACCATCTTGTTTCTGTCCTGCAGAGCAGCACAGAGACACCCTGAGGGTCACCCAGTGCTAGACACATCCCCATCAGTGGTGGCTCTGTGGGATTGGACATGCCAGAGCATCACCAAACACCTCCAGGGAGAGCACAACCGTCCCACACTGCTCCGGAGCAGTGCCACAAATCCAGGACGTTTTGCTCAAGTATATTCACTTGGCTTAGCAGCAGGTTTCACCCTTCCCTGCCCAGCCATGAGGAGGTGGAGCCCAGCACTCCAGGTGCTGGCTCTGAGAAGTTGTTCTGAGCGTGTGCCCGGCGGGATCCCGGTGTCAGCAGCACGGGACCTGGCTCGCCTGCAGCCACACCGAGCTCCTCTGCCACAGGCTCCCCAGTGACAGTCACCTGCCAAACCTGCTCCAGCAGATGTTTGGGATGTTAATTCCCAGTAAATTTTGATGTATTGTGTTTACTCCTGGTCTGACTATCCCTGCGGGCACACTCCTGCATCACCTCCCACCGCCTTGTCGCAGCTGAGCGCTGTTGGTGCCTCGCTGCCACCGAGCTGAGCTGGGGGGTCACCTCCTGAGTCCTGCAGGTGTTGTCACTCCTGCTCCTGGTGGCCTGTGTCCCATCCCCCCCACCCCATTGCTGCACTCTTCCCAGGGGTTCCCCTGGCACGGTGATGGCCCAGCCCTGCTGCTGCCACACGTGCCCCGGAGTTTCGCCATTTCAGTTTCCTGGGTGATGCCGTCAGCTCCTGCACGGTGTCGCAGGCAGTGCCAAGTGCTGTGCAAACAGCCAGCAGTCAATAACCTGGGCCCTGAGCACACCAGGGTTCACCTGCTGCCTCATGGCAGGACAACGTGGCCGTGCCCTCGCACTGGGGAGCAGTCGGACGTGTGCCTGCAGGGCAGCAGACAGGAGCGAGGGACACGCCTGTGTGTGCAGGGCCTGTGTGTGCAGAGCCCACATGTGCGGGCAGGCAGCCTGGCAGGGGCAAGGGACACGCCTGTGTGTGCAGGGCTGTGTGTGCAGAGCCCACATTTGTGGGCAGGCAGCCTGGCAGGGGCAAGGGACACGCCTGTGTGTGCAGGGCTGTGTGTGCAGAGCCCACATGTGCGGGCAGGCAGCCTGGCAGGGGCAAGGAACACGCCTGTGTGTGCAGGGCTGTGTGTGCAGAGCCCACATCTGTGGGCAGGCAGCCCAGCAGGAGCGAGGGACACGCCTGTGTGTGCAGGGCTGTGTGTGCAGAGCCCACATTTGTGGGCAGGCAGCCCAGCAGGGGCAAGGAACATGCCTGTGTGTGCAGGGCTGTGTGTGCAGAGCCCACATTTGTGGGCAGGCAGCCCAGCAGGAGCAAGGGACACGCCTGTGTGTGCAGGGCTGTGTGTGCAGAGCCCACGTTAGCGGGCAGGCAGCCCGGCAGGAGCGAGGGACACGCCTGTGTGTGCAGGGCTGTGTGTGCAGAGCCCACGTTAGCAGGCAGGCAGCCTGGCAGGGGCGAGGGACACGCCTGTGTGTGCAGGGCTGTGTGTGCAGAGCCCACGTTAGCGGGCAGGCAGCCCGGCAGCACCGCGATGCACACGCCTGCACAGGCGGGCACAGAGCGTCTCGCAGCCCTGCAGCCAGCCTGCCTTCCCCAGAGGTGTTGGCAAACTGCTCCCCTGCCTGCCCGGTGCCCCAGCTCGGCCCCATCCCTCAGCCTTCCCTCTCTGGCAGGAAAACTGCATGCAAAGGGCTGTAAGAAATCACCCGAATTCGGTGAAAGATTTTCACGGCAAGAAATCAAATAAAATGTTCATAGTGAGGAAGTGAAAAATAAAGCATGTTTTCAGAAAATGGTCCTTTTCTTTGCCGCTGGGGGCGGGTCTGGAGGGGGAACACAGACAAAGGTGCCAAAGGTCTCAATCATCTCGCCACTTAATTATTCCATCTCTCAGAAGGCATCTCCAGGCAATTAGAATAATCATTCATGCCTGTGCTTTACAGGGACTCTCGCATTCTTCCCGTGAAGCATCAGAGCTGGATTGTAATTTTTTTTTTAAACTTTAGCGGTGACCTGCAACTAAAGGAAAAATAAAAGTTTTTTGAAATATTAGTTTAATAAGACATGAGAATAATATTAAGGATATGAGCCTCCCTTATTTATTATTTATATGTATAGTGTGATTTAGAGATGCACTTGAACCAAACAAGTCACTACCAAAGAGTGGATCTATCCCTCTATATATATATTAAAAAAACCTACAATATTCGCCTGGAGATTCTGTCCACATATTCGGAGATTGTGATTTAACATACACAGTTTATCAAGGCTGGTGTGCTGCACACAGAGGCTGGGGTTTTATGTAAGGGTATAAATAATCAATGCACATAGCAACTTTAAATTACTGCTAATGTGTTTTACTTATGTTCCCACTAGAACGATATGTGAAATAACAGGGAGTTGCTAGGCACACACTTGACAAATAATATCCATGCGTTTCCATTTTTATTATTTTTATACATTTCTTATTAAGCCAAGCAGTGCAGTTCAGGCCTGCGCAGCTGCCCAGCCCTCACTGCTGGATCACAGTGCTGTGAGCTGGGGAATGCTGCAGGGCTGGGCAGGGCTGGGCTGCAGCACCAGCAGGGCTGGCTTCCAGCACGTGGGCCCGTAAACCCTCCGGCAGAACTGGCAGTGCCCCACTGCTCCTGCCACAGCAGCGTGTGCTTGTGGTGGAGAGGGGCTCCTGCTCTCCCACCCCTCTGCTCTGGCAGGTTTCCCTGTTTGCTGCTTCTGTCCATTGGGGTATTGGCACAAGACCCACTCTGCCTGGTTTGCCTCCATGAGCTGCTACATTCAAACCGTAATTCCCTTTTTCTCTTCTTCCATTGACCTTACACAGTCTCTGTAAACATCTTTGCTGGACCAAAGCCTGGATCCCCAGGGTGGGATTCTGCAATGGTCCAAACCCCGAGGAGTTCCCTGGGACAACGTGCCATGACATGGTGCAGGCAGTGGGCTGACACCAGGAGCAGACAGCCCTGCACAGGGACCAGGGCAGAAGGGCCAGGTCCCTCCAGTAGCATCTGTTTTGGCAGCCTCTGTGCACACACACTGTTAGTAAAGCACAGCCTCTGTGCACACAGTTAGTAAAGCACAGCCTATGTGTGCACACACACTTAGTAAAGCACAGCCTCTGTGCACACACTGTTAGTAAAGCACAGCCTCTGTGCACACACACTGTTAGTAAAGCACAGCCTCTGTGTGCACACACTGTTAGTAAAGCACAGCCTCTGTGCACACACACTGTTAGTAAAGCACAGCCTCTGTGCACACACTGTTAGTAAAGCACAGCCTCTGTGCACACACACTGTTAGTAAAGCACAGCCTCTGTGCACACACACTGTTAGTAAAGCACAGCCTCTGTGCACACACTGCTGTAGAACCGCAGCCTCACGTGGGGTACTCGAAAGATGCCATCCACAGAAATCCCAATATTAAACATGGTACTGATAAGGAAGACACTTGAGTAGACAGGAGGACAGATTTGCTCTAAAGCATGCAATCATCTCATCTGTGGGCACTGGAGCTCATACAAAACCCCTGCACTGAGGCGATGAGTCTGTGAGGAGCAGGGAACACCAGCTCCAGGCCTGCCTCCGGCACCCTCAGCCCTGCACTAAGCCCCGGCAGGGAGCTTCCATTAAAACTATTTAGCAGACAATAACTATTTCTTTGTAAACAAGTCCTTAAGTGTTTATTACTATGTCACCATCAAAACCATACAGCTTTGTACTGTGTTTAATGGAAGAAAATTAACAGAGTGTTTTAAAACCTACTCCGCGTAGAAATGCAAATGGATTTCCCGGGGCTGGCAGGCTGGGGCTGCCCCTGGGAGCAGCCAGGTGCCCCCTGGACACTGTCACGACCTCACATTTTGGTGATACAGACCTCCTTTACTGCATATAGAAGCAATAAAGAATCAGCAGCTTTTGCAAAACCCAAATGTCATTCCTTGCAGGGAGAGCAGAGCCCAGCCCCACACTATCAATGTTAATTGAAAAACTTGCTTCAGCCTCTGTGAGAGCTCAGGCAGCCTCAAAAATGAGACCCAGATGAAATGATTGTCATACGGGACTGGTATCTTACAAGGCCTTTTTGTTGGAGATGCACCAACAGCTGCCAGTGAAGAATGTAATTGGGTTATGGAGAATATTAATTTGGTCAGTATGACTGTCAGGATTATCCTTGAAATGTGTTTCCAAAGAATACACAGCTGGGCAGCTGTGACTGCCCAGCACAGCAGAGCATTAGTGAGGGGCTGCTGAGGCTGGGCCAGGCCAGTGCCACCAGCAGTGTCATCGTCCCCCGCAGGCACAGCAGCACCAGCCACTGCCCGGGGCACCCACGGTCACACACACAGAGGGGAGGGACATCAGCCCTCAGCACCAAACCTGGTACAGGGGGAAAACACCCCATTGGAGTGAAAAGCAGCTTTGGATCTTTAATTAAAAAACAGGGTTCACAGCACTGGGGCATTGACTTCCACCAGTTAATCTCCATCACTTCATTTCACCACCAACTTCCATACTCTACAAAACTGCTGGAGACAATTTTTATTGATTGCTCTTCAAGCCGTCAAAAGCGTCCCTGGCTGATCATATGTTACCCCCAGACACCTTGTGCATTTCAGATAATAACTTGGTGCTCTAGAGAAGAAATGAATTGGATGTGCAGTCAGTAACTGTCCAAGTGAATCATGTTACTATATGTCAGCGGCCCAGGCTCTGACTATCATTTTAACAGAGAGAAATCTGCTATTTTCATGGCTGTTTGAAATTATTTTCCAGATGAATAAGATATAACAACAACTACTTACACTAAAGAATAATACTGGGAATCTATTTGCTACTTGGAAACAAATCTTACCAGTGTAATGCTGTTTAATATTATTTAATCTGTAACTATGAACATGAAATTTTGAAACTAGCTCTCATGTAGTACAAAAAGATTGTGATGTGGGAGAATAGGAAGCTGGACTTGGTGTGGGCGCTGGGTGGTGTTTGCTCTCACATAACTGCAAATACAATAATTCATACAGAAAACAGAACATTGTTAAAATGATGTTGACAAGGACGTATCCTGATGCCAACCATCCACAGTGATGGTTTATTTTGCATAAACAATTACCACGTACCAGGTACCTTTTTCCAGGTGTGTTTGGACTGTGTGTTTTGCCTGGAATTGCTGCAAATAACTGCAAATGGATTTTGTGAGGTTGAAAAGAAGCAAATAATTTAGAAGCTCTTACCAGCCTGGGAACTCTTTAGCTATACAAGCCTTGGTTTACTCCTAGAGCTGGATTAATGCCATTGCTCAGGCCCCACGGGTGGGGGTCAGACTCCCAGCCCTGCCGGGCACCCCAAGCCTCTCTGGGGCTCCCTGGAGTCTCTGCTTGCCCTGTGTCCCAGGCCAGGGGCTGAGTGGTGGGACACAGCCCTGGGCTCTGGGCACTGTCAGGGCTCCCCAGGCAGCACCCGTGGCACAGGCAGGGCGTGGCTGCTGGTGGAGCAGGGACTGCACCTGCAGTGGGGACCCCTCCCGTGGGAAAGTCCCCTGGCACTAACAAATCTGCTGCAGGAAACTCCCACCCACCCACCTCCCAGTGAGGGAGCAGCTGTCCCTTTCACTGCCTTATCTCCTGCTTTACAGAAGACTAATGAGAGGGATTATATGACTGATACCAGCCTGCTTTCCCTGTCTATCACACGAGGTTTCCCTTCCAAGAACTTCAGACTCAGTAAGTGGTTTTACGGTCCCGCCTCAGGCAGATGCTTGCTGACTCCTGAGCACCCCATCCACCCGGGGTTTTGCTGGAAAGGGCGCTGAAAGGACATTCCTTCAGAACACAACTTTGCAGCCAATTCTGCAGAGCCCCTTAGGGGCTGAGCCCACAGGCAGGATGGGACCCCCTGATGACTGACTCAGCCCTGGGAAAGCCTCTGGAGTGTCCCTGAACCAGGTGGCACCATCCTGGGACACAGCTCCATATCCTCACATGGAGGTGTTCTGAGAGACGTGCTGCACCCGTGGGCTAAAGTAGTAAAATCGATGGAAATAAAGAAAAGAGGGTTTGGTGACATGGAGAAGGTCTGGTGATGCCCACAGCTTGGTTTAGCAGAGATGGGGATTGTCGTGCTGCAGCTCATCATCCCTGGCTGGTGGAGTCCTTCTGCTGAAAGGATTAAATATGTCATGAGCCGTAACTGTTGCAAAAGAGCAATTTACTCCTTGGTGGGTGAAAAAAAGGTTGAGACAAACCATATTAATTCTAATGAGTTCTGGGGTTTTTCTGAGTCCAGAGACAGGAGTTATTTGCATACAGATTTGCATCCATTACATGTGCACAGTGTCCCAGCTGCGTACTGGGAGCAGTTTGACACTCCTTTCTAGGATGGTCCAAGACCAGCTCAAGAGCTGGCACCCTGAAGCAGTAACCCCACCCCAGCATGGCTGCAGGGCACCCCAAGCAGATGGAGATTTTCCATGACTCTCCCTTTCCCTGAGGAGTCTGTCCCAACCCACCCTGGGGGCATGGAGCAGCCCCACCTGGCGGGATGGGGGTGGGACAGGCCAGGCACACACTAGAAATGTTTTGGATTTGGCAAGATGGAACACCACCACCACCTTCCCTTCCTCTCCAGCCACTTCCCTCCCTCAATCTGTTCCCAGGCTTCTCAGCTTCCCGCGCTGGTCCCTGATGTTCTGTCACAGGCTCCCGGTGGGAGCTGGAAGCAGAAAATGGTCCTGCCACTCGCGTCGGCTCAGCCTGCTCATGTTCCAGCTGGTAAGTCATAAAGAAATGGTAAAACACAACCCCCTCAGGGCTGCTGGGAGCTGGATCGAGTTTTTCCATCTCTCCCCAGAGACGGCTCTTTATTCTCACACTGACAAAACTAATGGCCTCGCTGGGTCTGACAGTGACAAAGCGGCCGACGGCAGTGGCCCCACCAGTGCAGTGTCACATGTGATGGGCCAGACCCCCATCCCGGGCTGGGGACAGCTCTCAGTCTCCCGTGCTGACACAGGCCCAGGCTTCTCACAGGCAGAGATCATGTTTGCAGATAAATATTTAATTTTTAAGAATGAAATCTTAATTACTACACTGGCTTTCACAGTGAGACTGTAATGCAGGTGCCCTCCCCACACTCCACATAGGCAGCCCCCGGGGCTCGCCCTGGTGTTTGGGGTTTGCAGTGTGGAGGTCCAAGAAGAGCCAGGCGGGTGCCCAGTGCTGCCAGGGGAGGCACTAGCACCTCCTGCCTCTGTCTGCTCGTTTCCTCTTGAGGCTCCTGCCCCCAGCGGGTCTGTGCTGGTGCCACTTGGTGGGGTGAGGCCAGGCAGGTGGATGCCTGCACACGTGCTCCTCCATCATTTAATCTGGAGTGATGCATATAGAAATTTAGATCAGGCAGCTTGACATTCCTGACTGCTGAGGCTGTGAATCGATGGCCTCTCTACTCCCTGCCGGGGAGATCGATTCCCCAAGCACAATGGATTGGTTTCATCACTTTGGTTTCACCTTGTCAAAGTCATGTCTGATTTACTTTAGTCTGGAGGGCAGGTTTTAAGTATTTCATTGCATTTTGTAATCTGGCTGTGTGCCTTGCTAACCTCCATGAGGCTGGGGTGCGCCTGGCACTGAGCTGGACAGCACTTCCCACGAGGAACAACCAGCTCAGTCTAGGCAGGGCCTCTCAGAGCATCCCTGTGTTTGCAGTGAAACACTGCCAAGACTCAGAAACAGCTGGGAGATGTCCCTGAGATGGCTGTGTCCGGGGTGAGCCCTGAGGCTGTCCCAAGTGGGAGGAAGCTCAGTCCAGCTGGAATGTTTGGGCTGGTCAAGAATACAGTTTTGCAGTTTTGCATCTTTCACCAAAAGGCATGAAAATGAAACATGTTACTGGAGCTGGTGTGGTTGTAGCTCTCCTGGGAGTGATGTGGCTGGTCCCACGAGCTTCCTGGTGGCTGGTTGTTAGCAAAATCATATTCCTGGTGCCTGGTTTGGCCCAAATTCTGCTTTGTCCAATTATACTCCTGGGTGAGTTTCCTGAATGTAAGTATTGATCACTCTTCAGACAGGTTTTCTGTTTGGTCTCTACATTACCTCTTCTCTTCTTCAGGAAATCAATTATATTTTTATAGCCATGGGTATTAATCAATATACAGTAGCTATCTAATTGATTTGTCCAAGGCCCTCCGTCTGCAGCCGTTGGTGATCGGGAGGGCCGGGCTGTGTGTGCAGGTGGGGAGGGGTGTGTGGTCCCTGCAAGCTGAGGGGCAGCTCCAGGCCCCCTCCAAATGCTGCTGTCAGACTGCTCCTGTGGTCCCTGCGGCGGCTCCGACCCCCTCCCTGCTGCTCATTACCATTATTTATCTCTCACGGCTGCATCTGGAGGCCACAGGAAGGGTCAGGGAACATTCATACGGAGAATTAGCAGTAATATTTCAGGGGGGAAATATATATCTCCTGCTTTAAGCGGAGCTCGGCGGGGTAAGTGGGCTGGGAGCCGAGCTCCCCGCTCCTCCCTCCACCTGCTCCATCTGTCACCGCGACGGCTCCCACACCGCCAGCGCTGTATCGATGCTGCTGAGATGGATGCCCTGAAGTTTTGATACTCGCATGGGCAACAATAAACGTTTGTGATTGGAAAGGCCCCTTGGGATGCTCCAGCACTCCCGCGGTGCTGGGAGGGCGCACGTTGTGCGGATGCAGAACAGGGATCCCAGCCCAGCCCCGCTGCAGCCTCCATCAGCCGAGCAAGCCATGGGTGGCCAACGGAACCCAGCTGGGCCAGCACCGGGCTGGAGCCAAGTGGGCACGTGAGGGTTAATTTGGGAAGATCTGTGTTGATAACAAAGCTGCTTTTTTCCTGGCGATGCTACTATCGGAGCAGGGTTGCTACGGCAACAGTAGCTCTAGAAACACCCCCCCCAGACCACTGGCGGCTGCTCCCAGGCCGGGATGTGCCTACCCACCACCCATTCCCTGCCCACCCACCCCCCATCCCTGCCCACACCACTATCCCCTGCCTACATCCGTCACCCCACACCCATTGCCACAATCCCCTACCTGCCAGCCCTCCCCACAGCCACACCCCATGATGCACCCCCCTCTCCATGCACCTCTCTGTGCAGCTCTCATCTTGTGCACACACCCTGTCCTGCACCACTGTTCCCACCCACTCCCAGCACCCCAGATCCTGCTTGCCTCCCAGGGGTGCCAAGGCTACCGGACAGCCACAGTGGGATGGGAGAGACTCCTCACCTCAGCCTCGTGTTGCCCCCTTCCCACCTGCCCCCAGAGCTGCCCTCTGGGCACAGCAATCCCCTGACCCTCTCCCCACTCCTGGGGAGTGCCATGTCCCTCACTCTGCAGCCACCACTGGCAGGGAGCCCGCAGGGTGCCCTGGTGGCCCCTTGGCCTTGTTGGGAGCTGGCCAGAACCCCCAGTCCCACCATGGCACGAGGCTCCAGCACATGGCCAGGCGGTGCCAATCCAGCCGGGGGCCGTGGCCGGGCGGTGCCGGGGGCTCTGCACTCCCACCTGGGGTCCACTCCCACCCCAGTCCAGCTGCTGCGGGTGCTGACACGACGTGTGACACGCCACTCACTAAATCACGCACTCTTCTCCCTGCCCTCCCTGCCTCCCTCTCCCATTAATGAAATGAAATAAATTTTCCGTTTTTAAACATGAAGTTTTAAAAAAAAGCTGCAGTTCTGCGCACACGCAATTCCCAGCGGGAGGGGAGAGCGGAAGCAGGCCCTGTGCTAAATACAGAACAAAGCCTTCTGTCTGAAAATACCTACGAGGAGCTAACAAATGCTAATGACAAAATAATGTATGGGGGGTTTAACGCTGGATGCTTTTTATCAGCAAATTAGCACAGTTATTATGCTGTAAATGCATTTAACAATAATTTGTTTCAATAACTGTAGAACTGGTATTTTAAAAAATATACACCATATTTAGAGCACTTCATCCATGAAGGACCATTATTGTTTTTTCCTCCCCGGAGAGTTATAAAGGTCTCTCTTACAAGTGAAAGAAATACAATCATCACCTTTCACAGTTCAGTTATTCTCTTTTATTTTATTCAGAGCCATTTAAAGTTTGTGTTTTTAAAGGAAAAAGAGCAAATGTCTTTAAAGGGTCAGGGCTGGAGAGGGCTTGGGGACCTGTGCACTGGGCTTGGATTTGACTGGGAATGTGGGACCGGTGGATGGGTGAGTCTATGGCACGGCACGAGCTGGCACAGGGCTTGGGGCAGGGGATGTTGCCTGAACCTTGGGTACATCACAGGCACTCTGCCTCTGCTGCTGCTCACCTGGCACTGCTCACCTGCTGTGGCAGGAGTCCCACGTGCTGGTGGCCATCCCTGCTGGAGCTGGGTCTCCAGGGCCCAGGAAGGGGGCCAGAGCGGGCAGTGGTTTCTGGGCAGGGCAGATGGGTACAGGGTCTGCCCATGGGCTCTGCCCCAGGGTGGTCTCAGCCCCGCAGGCAGCGCTGCTCTGCACCGGAGCCACTTGTTTACAGCCCAGCTCTTCAGTCACAAACCATTAAGGAAGAGAAACAGCTACATCGACGCTCACCAGAAATGGATTCATGTGTAAATCAGCTGCTTTTAAAATTTCACTGAGCATGAAAGTTCACCTTTAAAATCTACATAAACCACAGCTGTTTCCAGGGCATCCGAGGCACAATCCCATGTGGGAGAGGAAACATTTACACGTGTAACACGAGCACGGGGCTGTCAGAAAGCTGAGGCTGCTTCTGAGTCTTCAAACCTTTTCTTGCACCGGCAGGTCAGGAGCAGCACCCAGCACCCAGCACCCAGCACCCAGCACCCAGCACCCAGCACCAGGCAGTGATGTCCTGCTGCCTCTGGAGCTACTGATCTCTGGTGCTGGTGCTGGCTGGGACAGCAGGTCAGCCTGGCCACATGCCACACAACCACTGGGGAGGCTCCACCGTGGTCTGGAAGAGGCCAGAAAAGGCTACACAAGTTGTCTTTCTGGGCCATAGGAACAGGATCCCCGACCCAGGTGGGCTGCAGCCCAGCCACATGCGAGTGCTGCTCTGTTCAACGAGGCCATGCCAGGAACTCCCATGAAACAGGTGGCACTGCCTCAGGCCTCAGGTGAATTCTGGCTGTTAGCTGGGGAACCAGCTCTGCTCTCAGCTCACCCAGCGAGCACTGCTGCCTGATAAAATCAAACAATAACTTCCAGGACAGTCTACTCACACCATAAACAGCTGAAAGAAAATCCATCTCTTCTCCATGCAAAACCACTGATGAGTTCATGAACTGTGCTGGGCAATAAATCACTTGTGCTTGTGTGGAGAGCTGAGGTTTTTGGGTTCCTAATAGGCACTCTGACAACGTGATTGCTCCATATTTCTTTGTAGCTGTCACCTTGCAGGCTTGTCAATGCTCCTAATCTTTTTTCACTGAGATGTCAAGTTTTGGTAAGTGAAGAGGTGGAAGGTGGAATGGGATGTGAACAATACTGAGACCAGCTTCCTGAGCCACCCCTGAAGCCCTGCCCCTCCTGGCTGGAGCACACCCAGGGGTTGCTGCCCTGCTGAGGGGGCTTGGGGCAGTCACAGCACCGTGTGTGGAAGGGCTGGCACCGGCATGCTGGGATGGTCACCGACTCCAAGCTCCCCTCCCTGCTCCCTGTTGCCCTTCCCCTCTCCCTGCCCTCCCTCCTGATACCCTCCTCCACCTTCTTCTCCCACCAAACCAGCAGAGGTGTTGTTCCCGTGGGAAGACAGCCAGCACTGAGACACCAACACAGACTGGAAAACATACTTTTAATATTCAGCATCTGGATAGACAATAAAAACTGGGACAAATAATCTAGTTGAGGCAATTACCTTAGCATAAATGTATATATTATTTATAAATGACTTTGAATATATAAATAATATTGATAAAATTTGCATGAGTAAAAAGAGACATAATTACAAATGATACCTCAGACAGTGGATCCTGCTGGATGCTTGCTGTCCTAATTCTCACCCAGGGGGCCTTGCCCCAGCCCTCTTCTCCCCCTGAAAATACGATATACACAATAAACTGAGCAAAAAATATAGAGCCTAAACCAAGGAAACCAGTATAGAAAAGTCAGTGCTGCCCACATGGCCTGCCCAAGGGGCTTTGGCTGGGATTTTTAGAGTTTGGTGTTTCCTGGGAATGTAATTCAGAATGGGTTTCAGAGATCCACAGAGACAAAAGTGCCTTATCCAGCAGCCAGGGGTCGTGGGGCTGCGGCCCCCAGGAATGCCAGGGTGTCCCTGCCCTGCCACCAGCACTCACCACCATCCCCGGGCACTGCAGCCCTTGCCATCCCAGCCAGCCCCCACCTGCTCTCTCGCTCCTCATGAAAGGGCCAGGAAACTCTACAGGCTTTCAGTGAAACCCAAAGTGGCTTTTGTAAAGTTAATCTCGCCAGTGAAGTGAACATACAAACAAGGAGCAGTAAGACAAGTGCCGGCGGGTGCCTGAGCCACCGCGGATGGAGTTGTCTGTGCCCGGCGCGTCCCACACGCGGCTCTTTAATAAAACTGGCTGAGATTTGTTGATAAGCCTGAAGCAAAGTCAATGTGAAGTGTCAATCCCGCCTGTTCGCGGGAGCCTTCAGGGGTCAAGCTGCTTCCTCGCTATGATGTTGTATCACAGATATGTCAGCCACGCGTTAACTGTTTTCTTATGGATTGCGCTCGGATCAGACACGAGACGCAGATAAGCCAAAGCAGAGGGGCTGGGGCTGAGCTGTGCTGTGCCAGTCGGGGCTCGTGTGGCCCCATGGGGCCTCATCACTCTCCGCCCTGCGGCTGTGCTGGCCAGGCCTGGGTGGCAAAGGCAGCCAGAGGCATCGAGGTACTCAGTGGGGGGACCACAGGCACTAAATCCCACTTGGTCCATGGATGCCACTGTGTGTGCCAGGCTGTTCCACGTGGGATGAGCATCTAATGGCTCACAGTCTGCACTAAGTGAAGCTGAGAGAGAAGAAATCAAAAGAAGTGGGGTTTAATTAAGTATCAACCAAGATTTATGCAACTTTCTCTCCCTATCATAAATATTAATAAGGAGCAAGTGGTGGCTCCGTGTGGCAGGCACTGTCGAGCCATGAAGGGATGTTAATTCCAGGCTCTTTGAGATGGACTAAGCATGAGACAGAGCCTCTTTGATTTGGAATATTCCTTGGGTTTAAAAGTTAAATAACATGAAGGGGGATTTAGTGAGGCCAGGATTTAAACTCCAGTATGCATGTTGTGTAGTTCACGATTGCCAAACTGATTAATGAAAGTGTTGCCAGAGGAGCTCCTTCAGCAATGTCGGGTGCTGGCGGGATGGGCATGGCTGGGCCAGCAGTGGTGGGATGTGGGGCCACTGGGCTGTGGGTGTCATGGGGGGCAGCAGAGGGGAACCCCTGGGAGCAGCACCAGGAGCCAGAACACCCAGGGCCACCCTCCAATCCTCCACAGCCCACTGGCATCTATTAAAGGTGACACGGCTGGACTGAGGAAGGACTCACAGAGGCCACTAAATCTCCAGCCATCCCTTAAATAAAACTTTACGCTGGGTAATAAATTTTAATGCTGCTTGTCAGTGCTTGATAACTGCAATCATTTAATAGAGGAGGAGAAGCCCCAGTGCTGGAGCTCAGTGGCCGTGCCCTGCACAGTGCCCACCGTGCCTGTGGTGCTGCCCTCTGCACGGCTGCTCGCAGTGTCTGCCCAGGAACAAGCAAAGCCTGCCAGCTCCCTCCCTCCCAGTGGCAACCTGTCCTTTCCTGTTGTGCACTGAGGAACAGGCATCTTCTAGGGCTGGAAAACAACTGCAGCCTGAGGAGAGGAGCAAAGGGCTCTGCAGGTGACATTCACACTGAGGCTCAATGACAGCAACGCTGCTGTGGCACAGCTCACTGTTCCACAGGCACCACGGCAGCTCAGGTTTGGTTTGCTCATCCTCAGGCCGCTGTCTGGTGAGGTTCTGAGTCTGTTGGCAGCCCTGGCCACTGCACAGCACAAACCTACAATTTCAGCATCACATCTGTGTCCAGGTGAGGCGAGGAGGTGTAAGACTGTTACACACTCACAGTGTGAGAAGGGGACTGTCCCCTGACAGAATGGGCACAGTGAGGCTCTGGCCCTTGGCTGTGGCTGCTCAGCTACACTGCAATAATCAATAATGATAATAATTATTACAGGAGCAGCATGAATTTCCTATCAAATTAAATCACACAATGAATAATTTTCATGTTTTATTAAACAAAAGCCTCTCTCTGAAGAGGTTTGATGGTGCCACAGTGTCTTTGGTTTACCACAGCAGGGCATCATGACAGACTCCAGCACAAGCCTGCTCTGGAGGGATGGGGGCATAGAAGCCCTTGCTTCCTCCTCTGCTCCCCCATGCCCATGCTGTACTTGGGCTTGCACTGACCTGTGCAAGGCATGCAGTGGGACCTCCTGGGCAGAGCCAAATGGCCCCTTGCCTTCCCTCCCATCCACATTCAGGGTTCTGCAGGGCAGTTTGGAAG
This sequence comes from Pseudopipra pipra, assembly GCF_036250125.1. NCBI lineage: Eukaryota > Metazoa > Chordata > Aves > Passeriformes > Pipridae > Pseudopipra > Pseudopipra pipra. Next base: position 529,888 of record NC_087568.1, read on the forward strand.
ACTCAGGTGGGCCAAGGAGGTTTGTTTCTGTGCCAGCAGCCAGAGTTGTCACTGTCAGCAAAGACTAGACTCCAGAGGCTCCATCCACAGCCAGGGCAGGAGATTCCCTGAGCCCTGCCTGGGAAATCCAGGTCTCATTAGCACGGCTTTAAACTGGCCTGAATTAGCACAGGTTAAGCCCACTCATCCTCTGGCCATCTATTTTTAGGAACTATGTAGGACTGGAAAGAAATACTCCTACATGGCCTCCAACTGAGCCACCAACATGTGAGTGTCATTCCCTCGCTGAAAGTCTCGCAGCCCTCCATGAGCCCTGTGGGCTGCAGTGGCAAGGGGACAAACAGCTGGGTGGGCTGGTGGTGACCTGACTCAGTTCCTTGAGGTGCCAGCCTGCAGCTTGGACCCAGCCACTTGGGCAAATAATTGGGGTTTCTAAATTTGCTGGTCAAACAGAGAGGAGTAAAAAGCAATTTATGCCATCTCAAAACCAGTAACTTTCAGTGTGTTTGGGGACAGAAAATAAAAGCTTTTGCTTTTGGAAGAATGCAATGCTGTGTTTGGGATTTGGGGGAATTGTAAAGAATAATCACAAAAGTTTTCAATTTTCAGAAAATTGCTTTTGAGGCCAACAGATTTGTTGAATTTCGCACAAAAATTCAGTATTCTGGGAACTGTGTTTTTTATCACTGATTGAAAACGCTTTTCCAGCTTTACTCCAGACCCTGAGCCAGGGTTAACAGCAGAGTTTATACAACCACAGCATCTCTGAGAGGCTTCCAGTGGATGTCGGAACCCACTGGGACCTGGCTGTTCGGCCAAGGCAGTGCCCGCTGCTGGAACAGTAGGTGCCCCCCGCCCTGTGCTAACCCTGCCAAGGTACAGTCTCACTCCTGGTGTGTTTATTTGGTCTGTGCATTGTACAGGCAGTGTTGATTATGGCTGGGTGCATGTGGGGCCTGCACAGCACAACCAGGCAAGAGGAGCTACCTCCAAAGGTGGCATGTGGGAAGAGATCGGATTTAACTCGCAGGACAGAGGAGCATCACCCAGGCAGGAGATCCAGTGGAAGGGATCAGCTCCGTCTGTGTAATAGCATTTCCTTCCTCTGCTCCCTCGCCCGCCGCCGTGCAGCACGGCTGCACACTGAGATTTCATGTAATTTTGTTTTAGTGCAGAATTTAATGTTAAGTTTAAATATGTAATTATCTTTAATTGAAATTACATCCATGCTTTTCATTAACAAGATGCACAGAGTGAGCAGTGTAAGGCAGTGCCATGCGGGAGCGGGGCTGGCGCGGGGCTGTCCCGGCCGAGTCCCGCAGCTCCCGCACCCAGTGTCCGAGGTGAGTTTGTGAGGAGGCCGGGGGGCGAGGGGGGACCCTGCCTGTGCCCCCCGCCCGGGCTCGGCAGCCCCAGCTCCGCTACCTGTGCAGGCAGGGGCTGCTTCCCGCCCCGCTCCGCGCCTGGCCCTTCTGCCCCGTCCCGGGCCCGGAAGGGGCACCGGGCGCTGCTCACAGGGGCTCTTTGCCGTCGCCATGGAAAGCCCGAGGACCGCGGGCGGACGCTGCCCCGACGACCCCCCGGCCCCGTGCCCGGCCCGGAGCTGCGCGGAGCGGCCGCGCCGGTCACCAGGGGGTAGCATCGGCCCGTCGGCCCGGCTGCTGCTCCGCCGGCACGGCCGCTCCTCCCGCTCCCCCTGCTCCTCCCGCTCCCCCTGCTCCTCCCGCTCCCCCTGCTCCTCCCGCTCCCCCTGCTCCTCCCGCTCCTCCCGCTCCCCCCGCTCCTCCCGCTCCCCCCGCTCCCCCTGCTCCTCCCGCTCCCCCTGCTCCTCCCGCTCCCCCTGCTCCTCCCGCTCCTCCCGCTCCCCCTGCTCCTCCCGCTCCTCCCGCTCCCCCTGCTCCTCCCGCTCCCCCTGCTCCTCCCGCTCCTCCCGCTCCCCCTGCTCCTCCCGCTCCTCCCGCTCCCCCTGCTCCTCCCGCTCCTCCCGCTCCCCCTGCTCCTCCCGCTCCTCCCGGTCCCCCCTGCTCCTCCCGCTCCTCCCGCTCCGCCGGCACGGCCGCTCCCCCCGCTCCCCCCTGCTCCTCCCGCACAGCATCCCGCCGATTCTCACGCTCCGCTGCTCCGCGCGACCCCCTCCATCCCCCGCAGTCCCCGTTCCCCTCGCTCCCGCGGCTACCCCCGGCAGCGCCCGAGTCTTGCCCGTCCCAGGGCCCAGACATCTGTTTCTTTGCCAAAGCGTTTCCATAAGTGATCCTAAAATCTCATTTCCATAAGTGAACCTAAACCCACCCCGGCCCCACTGTCATGTCGCATAGGAAAAACCATCCGTTCCCAGATTCGGTCCTTTTCAGACCTTAAGGTCAGTGATTCAAGTGGACATTAAACTAATTCAGTGAGACAACGTGGTTATGACTGTCTGGTGGCTCTTCTGGAAACCTCCCGATCCTTTCCAATTCCTCATAGGGATTCACCCTCCAATGGCTCAGCTCCCTGGGGCCTCAGGGGCTCACCACCATGCCTGAATCCCCATATTTAAAAACCAGGCTGATCCAGGATGTGTTCTGCATCTTTATAGCTCCAATGGGATAATCTGTCCCTCACTTGGACATGGGTTGAAAAGGCTCAGCAGTGGCTGACCCCTGTCCTGGCAGAGGGGCTCCCAGCGCTGGCTGGGGGTCCTGGGGAGCCCTTGTCTGTGAGGAACAGCCTGGCCAGAGCTACATCCCCCCGGCCAGCACTTGCCACAGACCCTGGGGGCCGGGGCCGGTGCTCCCCATCAGCTGCTCCCCCAGACCTGCCTCCTCCACTGAGGGCACTGGAACGGGGAAGGGTCTTCCACCTGCACTGATGCTGCACATCCTGGGGACAGCCAGGGCAGGGCAAAGATGGCACCAGTGCTCCAGAGGGGCTTTCTGAGGGAGAGCAGAGCCCAGTATGGTGCTGGGGCAGGCAAATGAGGACCCCCCCACTTATCAGCTAAATTTAAATTTTTCTCAACGATTATCTTAAAAGTAAGGAGAAGGACCCTGCTGAGTGTGAGTGACTGCACTGATCACTGACTATGGTCCATGAACTCGGGTCTTTGCTGCCCCCAAAGCAGTTCCTGCACCTTTTGCATGCATGGATCCTATGGATTTATACTAAATGCTCTTCAGCCTTGTTAGCAACAGCCAGTGAGACAATCAGCATGTGCTAAAGTCCTGCTCTGACATGCAATCAATTAAATATCAATTAATCAGTTAATCAGTTCAGAGGATACACACAACAGTGACATGATGGCCACTTTTTAACACTGGATGTTTCGTGCCAGTTCCATGGATGCAGCTTGACGGCAACGTTACTTTTTTCATGAGGGAGTTTCAGACTGGAATTTCCAACCTGTGAGGCAGAGCTGGGAGAGAGCACTGCCAGGGCTTTCCTAGAGGCACTCATGACCACAACTAAAGAGCTCCCTTCCTCCACATCTCCTGTGTTTGCACCTTATGCTGTGCTAATTTTCAGCCAGAAAATTGCAGAGAACTTGGAGAAAAAAATGGTCAAGAATTTAGGAATTTGCTTCTGAAAAGGAAGAAACTAAATTTGCCATGGAAGAGTCCCAAATTCCTCTCCCAGCTGCGGTGATAGGACAGATGCCAAAACGCTGATGTCCCACACCTTGCTTGAAGGGTTCTAGAACACTCCTTCTTGTTCTTCCTGCCTTTCTCCTCCGCTCCGTGACCGTTCAAACTGGGGCATCTGCACATCTGTGTCCTTTCACCCTACGAACCCCTGAACACTTGTCCCAATATAGCCAGGACAGGTGGCCCTGGAGACCTTTTCACCTCGGGCATGTCCTGCCTGTGCCTTAACCTGATTTGGATGTGTCTGTGATGTGAGTGATACACCTACTCAGAGCCTGAGACCTCCAGAAGCCACTGCTCGTTTCCATAGACCCCCATAAATGGATAACTGGCTCTTTTAATCTTGTTACTAAATTGTAATAGAATTATCCCTCTAATCCTTAGGAGCAAGAGCAGAACTCAGGCACAAATATAAAATTAAAAAAAATACCCTACAGTAATCATAGATTTTAGAAGTATTTATTTTGTGCTACTCTCAGATAGACTGTATATAAAATTTTATTTCAGAGGAATAATGTCAGATAGTGCACATTGTGGCTGCTCTGTGATTAAGTCCTTTTTAATCTGCCATGTGTGTGGAGGTGCAGTGCTTTCCCAGCACAGTTCCTTCCCTGCCAGACTCTCCATTAATGGCGTTACCGGCTTATCGGAAAGAGGCGGAATTACCCAGCTCCAGGAGGGTTTTGCTCTGATCTGCTTAGCCCAGGCCATTCCAGGGCAGGAGGGCTCAGGGACATAAGCCTGTTTCCTCCTCAGGACCATGTGCTCCTCATGGCTCTGTTTTCTCACAAGGAACTTTCTAGCTGGTAAATCTGTTCAGAGTGATTGGTTCCTGCTGCTGCTCTGTCTGTCTGTCAGTCTGTCTGCCTCCCTGTGAGTAGGAGCTGCCAGGCCAGGCAGCTGGCACTGCTGACAGTGGGATGGGAGGCAAAGATGGGGCCAGCAGATGGGGCAGCAATGCCAGTAGCTGGGGCTGCCCAGGCCTGGTCACAGTGAGCACAGCAAAAGCATGTCTGATGCAGAAACCTTTGGCAATAAGATGGGGAAGTGTAGCTGGCTCTGGAGGCTGGGGTACCTGCTGCCATCAGCAAAAGGCAGCTGGTGCCACCACAGTCAGTGCATGGAGCTATCCTGCTGTCACCCTGCACAGTGCCACCACCTCACCACACTGTGCAGTAACAGGTCCTTCTCACTCCTGTCCAACCATGGCTCCCAAACCCCAACTCCAAGGAGAGGGGGTGGCACAGAGATGGGGACTGGGGCAGCAGAGGCTGTGGCCAGGCCAGGCAGGGCACGGGGAGAAGGGCTTTGCTTCCTGCAGCACAGCCGTGATGGCATGGGTGCACAAGAGAAATCATTGGGCTGATGCAGGAGCATCCTCTGGAAAGGGACGGGGCACAGGCAGAAACGTTCCCCAGCGCCGGGCTCGCAGTGGCGTTCGTGCCACGGGAAGGAGAAAGGTCGGCAGGAGGGAGCTGCGGTCCTGGTTTGCTCCGCGCCTGGCACGTGGGCGAGACAGGGAGTGGGAGAGAAGCGGGTTAGGGATGTGCCAGAGTCCTGTCACAAAGCATTTGCTGACCTTTCCATAAATATTTCTCAGAAAGGCTAAGTGCCCGGGTCAGTTCAGAGGGTGCCGTGCTGTGCTCAGCGCTTTGCCTGGGGCCGCGGCCGCGGCTGCTTTGACAAATAGCAGCTGACCCGAGCTCTGCGGTGCCTGCGCTGCTGACGGCCACGGCTGCCTGCCTGGGCAGGTGATGCTTTAGGGAAATGAATGCAATTTTGCCCTTAAAAAAGTGAACGCTGCAGAACACAAGACATTTATGAAATGCTGCTTCTCACCTGATGGCTTTGCCTGGATTTCTAACCCCAAATTAAAGAGGCCTTATGTGTTCCCATTGCAAACACCGGATATGAAGTGGAAAGAGTTTAGTGGAAGGTCACATCTCAAAACAACGTTACGTGAGGGGAAAAAAGGCCTTCACAGGAATGATTTTAAATGCAAAGCGTACTCACCCTTTTTTTGTCATTTGGTGGCAGAGATTGCAACACTGAAATGAAAGCTTGGAGATTCATACAGTGAATCTCATAGCCCAGAGCCCTGCAAATACCGTGCTGCTACATACAATCACCCTACAAGCACCATCTGCTGTCAGGACATACTGCAGCTGGCACAGCATTTTACCAGTTCTACCAGTCTGCAAAAAATCTGGTGGTTTCTTACATCAGTTTAACTCTGGGTCACATTGGACCAGCTTTTATCAGTGAAAACGAATGTGGTGCATTGGTACCTGGTGACAAATCTACTTGAGAGTGTTTGAGCACAGGAGGCTGCACTAGATGAGCTGGGCTGGAGTGAAGCATCTGCACACGCTGCCACGGGTCCTCTCACACTGCCCGATGGAACATCTGAGAGCAAGCAGCCCGTGGGGAGGGAGGCAAGGGAGACCCTTGCTGCACAGAGAACCTTCAGCATGCTTCCCTTTCCATGCCAAGTAAGTGGCACATCAGTGCTTTCCTGAGCTCCTCCTGTTCCCACTCTGACCCCAGTGCTGTCTGTGGCTGTGCACGGCTGCTCCCGGCTCACCTCCGGCACAGTCACCGCGCTGTCGTCCCCCTCCTGCTTCCCGGAGATGTTGGCTCAGAGAGGGGATTTGCCAAAGGTGGTGTCAGAAGTTCAACTCCCCGATGGCATCCAAACTGCTCGAATAATGCTCAGGAGGTTGGCACAAGTGTCAGGGGCTCGGCGTGGCCCTGCACTGACACACGCTCTGGTTGCACGGGGCTGTTCCATTACGCGTGAGCGCAGGAATGCGTGTGCATGTGTGCGTGGGAATGCCTTGGGCCCCAGCCTGCAGAGATTTATGTACATGCTTAACTCTTAGCAGATGAGAAATCCCACTGAGACTATGCATGTGCTACAGGTTAAAGACAGGCATAAAGCTTTGAAGAGTCTAAATCTTGGATTATAAAGATTATAAATTTTCAGAGGACAAGGATAGCCTCTGTGTGGATGGCAGCAGGGTCCTGCAGACACAGATACCTCCTGCCTGCAGTTGCACCACCTCACCTTCCTCCCCCGGCGGGTACCCGTGTGGCAGGACTGTGTGCAGCCCCTGTGGGTGCCCAGCATGGGTGGGGAGGGGCTGGGCAGGCTGGTGGCCACAGTGTGATGTCAGTGGATGCATTTCTCAGGGTACTGGCTTCAGCCACTCAGAGGCAGGGAATGCAATGAGAAACATGATATGTTATCCATTCCTCTTTTGGCCCTGGAACTGCTACACTCATAACCAGGACTATGGAGTGAGTAGCAGGCAGCTGGTGATGCTGCCCAGGAAAGCCCATGGGTCCAGGGCTCCATGTGGGCACTGGCCCTTCACCTGCTGCTGTAGCAAGACTGTGGGGAGCTGATGCAGCAAGAACTGAATACAAAAACTAGGGGTGTGCCTGAGCTTTGCCAGAGCAGCCATGCTCAGGTGGGGCTGGTGCCGGGTGGCAAAGGCTGTGGTGCAGGTCTGGGGTCCAAGCTGGGTCCCAGTGACCCATCCCTGTCACAGGGAATGCCACAGCATGAGGCCATCCAGCTTTGCTTGGTACAATTTCCAAAAGATAGGGCAAGAGGAAATTATTTCCTGTTACTCTGTATTTTTAATTCATATTTCAGAGCCCTGCCTGTCCTAAATCCCAAGCAGATGGTGCAACTCAGCCTGGCTCCTCAGCAGGATGATCCCCGGGGCCTCCCTGCAAAGTGTACATTTCAAAGGGTAATTCCTCGAGCACTTCTTACCCTTACCCGGAGCCTTCTGAGCATCCATGCCCTTCATCCCTCCCCACACTGCCCTGCCCTGCCTCATGCCAGCTCCCACCGGGGTTCCTTTTCCCTTTAAAAGGTCATCGGAGTCACAGGCTCTTATGGCCTTTGAAGCAAAGGGAGCTCTGAAATGCAAGAACCAAAAGGAAAATAAAAAGAGAAAAGGAGGAATATCCCTGCACGACTTCCCTGATTTATCCTGCAGAAATGTGGGCTGCCCCCACCTCCAAGTGGGCTGAGCTGTCCTCCAGCCTTGGGTGACATGGGGGTAGTTTGTGCCCTTTGCAGAGCAGCCCCTTACCCACACCAGCAGCCCCTTTCTTGTGCTCAAGGAGCATTTCTGCACTAACAAACCCCGTTAGATAATTGTGTTGCAAAAGCCTCACTCTGAATATTTAATAGAATTATTGCTAGTTATCAGCATGGGAAGGTGATAAATCACCGCTGCCTTTGCCCACCACCAGCCAGAGCCATTAGAGGGTTTCAATCACGGTTCCCACCCCGCCCCCGGGCCGGGATGACCACGAATTAAAGAGAAAAGCAAACAAACAACCTGCCTCCCCTTCCCCAGGCTTCATCCCTCTGAGAAATAAAAGATAAAGCAGCGCCGATGGGCTCTGGGCTGGGCCCCCTGCCCCCAGCACCGCGCCCCAGTTCCCGCTGCCCTCGCCCCCTGCTCTGCCCCCTCCGTGCAGGAACGAGGTGATCTTTTAGCTGCCCTTTGTCTTGGAAAAAAATTAATTCTCATTTGCATTACCTCGACTAAATGTCACCCACCGATATTTTGTTAGACATTAGCAATGCTGGCAGAGAGGGGCACGGGATAATTGCGTTCTGCCTAGCACTGGGATTTACATAATTTCAGACAGCAATTAAAGAATCCCTGGGAATTTTTTTTTTCCCTTCCAACCTCTCCTACAAAGAAAGTGTTCGTTTACATTAAGCGCTCAGCTCCTCGCTGTTCATTTGCATAAAATTAAAGGTTTTTGTGTTCTGGAACAGCAGGGTAACATTTAAAATTCCGTTTCAAAAAGCTCACCTTAGAATAATAAAATGTTAATATCATTTCACGGGCTGGAGAAGGTTGCCAGCTGCCTTTCACTTCAAACTTTTACCCAATACTAACTGTTAGGGTAGGTGATATTATTATTATTTTTTTTTTTGTTAAGATATAAACTTTGTTGAAAAAGTGGAGGGCTGTGAATGTGCCTCTGGATGGGTCTCTGCAGGGCTACTCCAGAGCAGAATGTTTGTTTACTCCATAGTTTTTTAATTAAAAAATCATGCAAAAGACCAGCAGTGGAATATTACAGGTTTTAATGTGCCGTCATACTCCAGACTAGGAGAGGAAATGCAATTTGGATCAAACCCCGTTCATTTGCATTCCTGGAGGTGGAAGCAGCATTCCAGCACCGGCCGGGAACACCAGGAACTTCCGTTCTGAGGCCAGAGCAGGGCCCGAGGCTGGCATGGGCGGGGGGCCAGGCAGGATGTGGCTCTGAGGGGCTCTGAGCCCACCACGTGCAGCAGAGGGCTCGGAGCCGGGGCCAGGCTGGACAAGCTGAAGGTCCCCCTGCCATCAGCTGCCTTCATTCTGAGCGTTCTATCAGCTCTGAAAAATAAAAAATGACATTTCCATTTGAGGATGACACCGTTGAGGTCCCTGGATGACCTTTCTTGTATCACCAGGGTCTCTTGTGCCTGGGAAGTTGTCAGCAGCATTGCCCATTCCACGCAGAGCCCCCAGCGAGGCACGTCGGACCAGGGAGGGGACACTGGGTCCCCCAATGCTCCCACTGTGGCCAGGTGGGCCATCCCACAGGGCTGGCACTCCCCAGCAGGTCCTGCATGGCTGCCCTGGAGGTTGGCAGCCAAACCTGGGGCAGGGATGCCCCTTTTTTAAGGCAGAGTGCCACCAGCACCCCTCAGCCTCTGCCTGACCCCGCAGGCATCAGCCTGGGTGCGGGACCCCAGTGGGCAGAGGGTGAGAGACCAGGCAGCCCTGCCCTGCCCTGCCCTGCAGCGCGTGTCAAGGGGTCCCCAATGCACCCACACTCACCTTCCCCCTTCATCAGCCTCATCCTCACCCCACCTGCCAGCACTGACACTGCTTTTCCACGGCCACTACCCTCTGCCAGTCCTCGTGCCTGCCCAGTGTCCCTCCCCACCACCCTGTCCCACTGCTCCCCACAGCTGGCATGGGGGTTTCCCTCACAGAGGGGCTCAGGGAGCTGCTGAGGCAGCAGCAGTTCTTCCACCTGGCGTCCTCTTGTCTGCCACCATTTGGGGCTGCTGTAGGATTGTTGCAAAAAGTGTTTCATTAAAAATGAATCCGAATCCCAGCCTCTGTGTTACCGACTGCCTCACAGCCAGGAGAACACAGAGCATAGCCTGCAGTCCCTGGTGCCCATGTTGGATTCCTGCTTTAGTCTCCAGGCCACCAAAATTCCCACCTGCCTGCCAGCAGTGCCACGTTTACTCAATGATTTGCACAGGAAATCTGCACCTTTGCAGTCACATCAGCCACGTGCACTGGGCAAGCTCAGGCTCACAAGCACCCAGCTCACCAGCAATGTGCTATAAGTGTTTTCCAAACTGTTTTGTGTTTCTGTGGGAATTATCGTTGCATCCCTGTACAAATGAATATAAATCAGGGTCAGCATGCTGTGTACTTCACACGGGAGCTCACAAGTGAAGCACGTGCCAGCCTGGTGTCAGCCAGTGTCACTGTCACCCACGTCACCTCCTGTGCTGGACACATCCCCACGCTCCAGGTCCCTGTGCTCCCCACACGCTCCTCCTGGAAAGCTTTAAAACACCAAACCCACCTGCTGTGGGTGAACAAAGCAACAAGCAGACAGCAAAGCTGAGGATGAGGAATGAAAGGTTTTACTTGGGGGAAAAGTGGAGTAACCTAATGAAAAAAACTTTTTTAAAATGGAAAGGAAAAATATTTGCTTGGGAATTTCTCTCAGGAAAAGTCATGAATTCCTTCTAAAAACTAACATTTCAAAAATTGTTTTCATTACTTTTACATTATTTTATAATGTCGGTAGTAGTGCATAATGTGACCCATCAGATCATGTCAAATCATGTCATAATATGCACAATAGTAGAGAAGTGCATAATATTATATGTCATATTGACATAATCAGAATATTCTATTATTATTGACTTTGTCAAACTAATTACAAAAAAGACAAATATTTTGCTGTAGAAAATAAGATTAGGAAGGTGCAATCTATAAAAAAATTAGTTATTTCCCTTTGCAATCATATTTTTAGTTAATTTCAATGTATTTGTATGAAAATATTTATGTTAGCATATTACATAATGTAATACACTGATATATGTAATTCCACAGAACAACAGAATAAGATAAATTAAACCAGTCCAAATCAAATTTTCTGTTTAAAACTAGATCAGTTTTTCATAACAGACAATTCTCAAAACAAAGATTAGCAAATTCTTGGCACCGCTTGGGGAACGGTTGGACTCGATGACCTCAGAGGGCTTTTCCAGCCTCGGTGATTCCATGACCGTGTGGATCACTGTTGTACAGCTGCTGACAGCTCGGCGGTGCCGGCGGAGGGGCGGTGCCGGTGCAGGGGCAGTGCCGGCGGAGGGGCAGTGCCACTGGGGCTCTCCCTCCCGCGGGGTCTGATGGGCTGCACTGCCCTGGCTGTGCCCTGGCTGTGCCCACTGTGCCCACTGTGCCCACTGTGCCCACTGTCCCACACCCACTCGTGTATGCAGGCTGGACCTGCCTCGTCCGGCCCCCCACGCCGGGGCTCGCTCTGAGCCCCCGGGATTTCTAATTGACTTGACACGTTATAAATTGCCAAACTTGGTTGTGATTGCTGTGAAGAATGGTACTTTAAAGGACTCAATATCTGTATATCTCCCTTTGATAAACATTGGCTTGCTGAGCTTAGATCTTATTTATTTACCCTTGGAGCAGGTTCATTACTATGTATTAGGTAGATATGACATATTTATGGAAATATGGGGACTCTTTGTGGAATATATTAAGATTAAATAAATCATTGACTATGTGGTCAAGAACTACAGCAATCCTGATGAATGATTCTATGATTTTTTTTTTTTTTTATCCTTGTATAATTTTAAGAGCCATCCCCTTTGTGTTCCTGGACTGCTGCAGAACTTCCTGCACCACCCCAACACCCCGGGAAATGCAGGATGTGCACCTTCCTTGTGAGGAAGCTCCAGGTCCCAGGTGGCCTATGGGGAAGGCACCTGGGAGACCTCCAGATGCTAAAACCCACCCCTGAAAACCTGCTTAGAAAGCTGAGAAGTGGTTCTGATTTGGTTATCCCACATCATTCCATCCACTGTGACCTGCCATGAGCATCCATTAGCCAAAAAATTTACATATCTAATGGCTCACTTTGCCAAATTAGTGATAATTATATTTAAAACAGCTATTTTGATACAAACCAATGAGAGCCACGGTTAATGTGATTTCCTGTGTCCCTTGGCCTCAGTACACACCTAAGAGACAGGCAGAGCACAGCCCACAGAGCCACAGCTCCTGGGGAGCTCACTGGGTCAGCTCCAGATCCCAGGGAGCACCTTGGGCTCTTCCTCCTGCACCAGGTACATTTGTTTTCCAGCACCTTTGCTGCCATTAAACACCTGCTCCCCACACTGCCCTCCCGGGCTGCCAGCATCCCACAGGAGCACCAGGCATTGGGCACGGGCTGAGCATGGCAGTGGCCGGGCACCTCACAGGGCACGTGCCACACGAGCCTTTTGGCTCAGGACAACAAACGCCTGTAAATGCTGGGGGATTCTTAAGGATAGTTAAGTAGCAAACTATCTGTTGATAATAAAATTTGCTTGCTTCTCACAGATATCCAATTTGCCTACTATCCAAAGAAAGGAATTGGGTGTCTGCTTCCTAAATTGTTTTAATCTCTGGCAAAGAGTGCTTCTGGCAGAGTCCCTCAGCTGGAAAATAGGAAATGAGTTAGAAACAACAGACAAATGTGAGTAATGCATAGCTTAAGATGTCTGATCATGATCTTGAGGAGAGAAGTTTAAATAGATTCCTCAATCCACCTGCCTGTGACCCCCCTGAGAAGGAACGTGCCCTTCCTCGGGGAAACGCAGGGTCAGATCTGGCAGGGACGTGTGTTCCCACCCACAGTGTGGGGGCAAGCAGGGATGTGGCTTCCCCACGCAGAGGTGACACGGTGCCACCTTGCCAGGGCGGGCAGATGCCCACGGCATTGGGAACCAACACCAGCAGCTTGCCCAGGCTTTAACAGCAGAGATCTCGTTCCTTAATCTCCCCTCGAGGCATTCATGCACATCCCACTGCTCCAACCCCCAAGACAGTGGCCACACACAGTGCTGCCAGCGAGGGGAGGTGGGTGCTGCTGCACCCCTGGCACTCCCACGTGGGTGCCAGGAGCCCACTCCCCTCACCTGCCCTCTGCACCCTCCTCCCTGCTTGTGCCTCTGCCACCCGCACGTCCCTGCCATCAGGCTGCATCTTTGCTTTAGCTTTACAAATAATTTTCTCAATAGACCTTCAGACATTTTTCTATGATAGTCTGAAAGGATTTCAAGAAATCTTCAGATCCTGGGAAAAAAACCCCAACATCCTGCTTCCCTCCCAGTGAGAGCTCTGTCTTCTGTAGCCCTGCCAGTCACATTCACTTCTCTGCGATGCTGCTTGAACTTTTCCACACAAAGAGGCCCCTGGGCATGCAGGTGCCCCCTGTGCCCTGGGATAGCCCCCACAGCAGCCTCCTCCCCAGGCTGGACCCATCCTGAACCCCCGGCTCAGGTCCCTGTGGAGCCAGCACCAACACCTGTGCAGCTTGCCCCAAAAACCTGCCCTGCACCCTCTCCTGCCACAGGGCAGCAGGACCCTCCAGAGCCAACATGATGTTTTTGGAAAGGATTCCCTGTTTTTTCTCCTCCTAATCCCCACACTTTCTGCGAGGACAGAGCTCTTGGCATCACACACGCGGCAGGAGCTGCCCTGAACACTGAAGGAAATGCTCCTTCCCATCGTGCTAAATGAAACAATTCAAACTGGGAAAATCTTGATAAAAGTTTAATTAGGAAAACGGACTCCATCTGTAACGTATCCCTGTTCTCCCCATGTATTAACCCTTTTGCCATAAATCTGCCACCCTTGAAGAAACCTGCCTTCCTCACAAAACCTACTCAGGGTTCACATTATTTTAATCAGTTAGAGGGGTTTAATACATTATTGATTTTTAGGAGAATTGAAAAAGCTCCTGTATTAAGTCCAGGTTGCTTATTCTTTCTGTATATGACATTCAGGTACTTGTGAAAAATTATACCAATTATGAAATCAGCCATTTACTGCTTCAAAGTGCAATCAGTTGTCACACTGGAAAGCACTTGCTCCTGAATATTATTAGTTGGGCTATGTGCACAGGAAAGTGCTGAGAGGAAAGACTTTAACCAAAGGGCAATTGCATGAAATTTACTTAGAAATAGCTATTTATCACCCTTGGATTTCCTACTGTTCAAATCCACTGCAGACACTTTATGGAATGAAACAGCCATCTCACCAACGTAACTCAGCCAGCTGAGGGGTTTTTTCCTCACTGACATTAAATGAAAAATTTAGAAGTCATTGTAACAGCTTAAAGATGCATTATCCTTTTTGATGTGCAATTTTAGCTTCATATCAAAAGCCATATAAAATAACCCCCGCACAAACACAAAAAAGGAACTTTTAAAAGTTTTATGACATGTAGTTCATCTTACCTTTTATGCATCTACCAGGCACTGCTTCTCCTGCTGTTCTCAGAGACCATTGCGTGATTACCACGATGGGGGAGAAAATATTGCCATAGCAGCAGCAGAGCCAGCCAAAGGGAGGATTAGTCTCTGGAGCCTGGGAAACAGAGTGGGAGAAGCTGAGCCCCACCATGTCAGCAAATGCCGCCCAAGTCAGCGCGGTGGAATCGCCCCTTGGAGGAGCCTTCAGTTGTGTCACAAACTGCCACCATTAATGGGCTCTGCTGCAGGCAATGAAGTGAGAGGGAACGTAAATTAGAGAGGGGACATTCAAGAGAAATTTCTAGCTCAGTAAAGATGTCTTGTCTGCTTGTTTTCCAGAGCAGACAGGAATTTTGGAAGACAAGGTCAGATTCTCCAAGCAGGAATGAAGCTGGTCAGCCTTGGGGCGCTCGCACAGCACCAGTAACGTGCCGGACCAACAGTATTTGATGACTGACAGGTGTGACCACTGCTCCTGTCCATCTCCCCAGCTGCATGCGAGGCAATGATTTTTCCTTTTCTAATTCCTCCAGGTAAAATGAATAATAGGAATGGAACAACTGGCCAATTTCTGTGTTGGAAGCATGGTCAGGTGGACAGTGGTGAGCCTGGACACAGCACCAGCCACCATGGGATTGCAAACAGTTCTCCCACAGGAAAATGGGAAAGCAGCTCCTGAGCCTCTGAGTCTTGAAGATCTAAACCAAGAGCAAAGTGCAGTTCCTGTACCTTGGGATACAGTTGGCTTGACCACAGGAACAGCACCCAAACTGGCCTGTGGGTTTGGAAATGACCAACAACAGTCTGAGCAGGTGGCGCCGACCGAGCCCTGACAGCAGGCTCTGTAGCACAGAAATAATGCAAAACCAGAACACTTACGATATTTTAACTTAGCAAAAGGATTGTTATAAAACCATTTAATTTAATAAATAGTAAAGTATTTATAAAAGAACCATTTCATAAAGTGTTACCAATTTCTCATACACAATAATATGATTTGCACAAACGTTTGTCCTTGAGGCAATAGAAATTTTCTTTGCAAATCAATCCTTACAGGGATTGTAATTAGTATCCGCTCAGGCAGCTTGAGGTACCTGTAGCTGCGTTTCTCCCATAAATGCCCTGATTGCTGCAAGCTCTCACACAAAGCTAACGACACAGAAGGAAAATGCACACGTCGTCTAGACTATTCATTTTAATCAGGCAAGAGTGATTTTTTGTGGCCCATTTGATATGACTTTTACACAAGATACAACCTCGCTCCACAGGGGCTGGCAGAAAAGGTCAACACTGCTGTATAAAAATACATTTAAAGAAGGAGTTTAGAAAACTGAACACTGCAGCCAAGGCCCAGCATTGCTCAGGCAGAGCTGAAGGTGTTGTGTCTATCTAGTGATTTCTGAGAAATGTATAAATCTACCAGTTTCTATTAGATGCACAAAAAATTTAAAAAATGGGAACTTATTTTCTGCCCAGGACCCAGAGGGACAAAAGGCACCATCCAGCAGTCTCTGGTCTGGGACATCGTACCCTTGGGTGTCCACATCTCCTCTGGTGGCTGTCACAGGACACTAGCATCCCTCAACACAGCCACAGCCACACTGGTGGCATCTGCACCGAGCTGGACACGAACAGGAGCCCTCTGATCCCTTGAACGCAGCAGGAGCCAGGGGTGTACATCTGTTGGGGGGTTCACATGGAGCACCCCACTGCCTTCAGCTGCACTCTAAGTGCCCCCAAATAGCACAGCAGGAGCTGGATTATTCTGTGCATAGGGTCTAAAATTCCAGCTGTAGGTCTGAGTTCCAGCATTAATCATGCCATTCATCATCATTACCCGCAGTTGCTGCCCCAAAGGCAGAGGCAGGGGCAGGGGCTCACGCTCTCTGTCCCTTTCTCCCTCCAAAGGAGGAGAGGCCAGGCATCAGTAAGATCATTGATCTGGAGTGTTCCTGTCCTCCTGAGCAAGAAGGAAGTTAATTTATCACAGGATGGAGAAAACTGAGTCTTTAAATTCTCTGCTTGCTCTTAATTAAACAAAAACCGACCGTGTTTGCAAAGCCCTACTCCGAGGACCCAACTGCCCTGGCACTGCAGCCAAGTGCAGGCAGCCTGTCCTCCAGGCAAAGACCCCCAGTTCAGGGGGCTGAACTGACCCTCCTTCCATCTCTGCTGCAAAAACACCAGGGACAGATGCAACTGGGTCTGCCTGGGTGTGTGGCTTCAGCCTTGTGGCAGATTGGCTTCTGGACCCTCGTGCTACCCAAAACGTGTTAGTCTGCATAGAACAGTACACACAGGGGGAGATGGTGCTTCAGAAACGGCATCTCTTCTGTCCAGAGAGGAAACAACAGACCTGTATCCACATCCCAGTGCAGCCACAGGTGCTGCTGTGCCTGGCGCTCAGAGAGCAAGAACAGCCAAGTCCATCTCAAACCTGGCTGCAAGGCTGCCTGGAGATTTAGGCGTGTTCCAAGGTGTGAGGGAGAGATTAATCTTAATAATGACTGTCCTCAGCTCGCCTGGCCCCATTCAAGCTCCCCTGGACACGTGCAGGTCTCCCTGTGCCCCCACCTGCCCCGCGCTGGGCAGCCCAGCCTGCAGAGAAACCCTCCATCCCAGCTGCCAGGCTCGGCAGCACCTCGAGGCCTTTCCCCTCCTGTCCATGAAGTAAATGAAGTGGGGAGAGCAATACAGTGCGTGCTCGCCGAGACTGACAAGGCTGAGCCTCTCCTGGAGCCGCTGTGCTGGTATTAAACAGACAAGACAAGCTTGCAGTCAGTTATCGGCCAAAAAAATAATGAAGGAACAAGTCGGCAGAGCAAAGCCAAGTCACCCGGACCAGCCAAGTGGAGAATTTAATTTCTCACAGGTTCCCCAGCAGCAGTGTCTCCGTGCCGTGGCCCTGCTGCTCCGACAGCTCCGGCCCAGTGGCCGCTCCATCCCCCGGGCTGGGCAGTGGGTGTGCCCTGGGGCACAGGAAAGGGGCTGCCCCGTTCCCACTGGTCAGAGCAGGGCTGGGTTATCACGAGAGACAGCTCTGGCTTGGGGTGTCAGAGGGGAACATTTACCTGTCACAGCTGCAGCTGGGCTGAGCACAGAGCCGTGTGAGAGCCGGGCTCCGGGGGTGCTTCCAGCCCAAAAGAGCCGAGGGCAGGGAGACCCTGCACCCACCACAGCTTAGAGGGGCTCCAGCACCACGGGTCCCACCAGGGCAGTGACAGGAGCTGTGGGCCCTGTGCCCCAAGGCAGGGAAAACCAGTGTCCAGGTCCCAAGGCCACCAGCATTTCTCCAGTTTGTAAAAAGGGTGAGAGTTTGTGGGAAATCAAAGCCAACAGAGCTGCCTGAACCAATTCTGGGCTCCTTCTATTTGAGTCCCTTTCCATCCTTCTGCTTCCAAAAACATTTCTGAGAACTCATCCCTGGTGTCACTGTCATGGATAGGTCTGGAAAAACAGTCAGTGGTCTGGGTTAGCCCCCACTACAAAACAATCCCAGAAGCAGAGGGAATAAATCAGCTGCCAGGGAGAGTGTGCTGTCTGCTGATGCAGGTCAGTGTGGAGTTACCCATCCTGGGCCAGAAATATGGGGCTGAGCTGGAAACAAGCTGGGAACTGGCTTTGTTTTCTCCCCCTGGTCCAGCACATGCAAGGGAATTTATTTTCTGGCAGGTTTTTGTTTGCTTGTTTTGGGGGGGATTGTTTGGTTGGTTGGTTTGGTTTTTCCCTTTTCATCATCACAAGTGCAGCCGTGGTGAGCAGGAAATCTACAAAACTCCTTGTCATGCAGGGACCTTTGGGGTACCACAGCTTGGCCAAATGCACAGCTCTGGGCTGATGCACAAATTCCAGACCTATTTCTGGAAGCATTTTAAAGTTCAGTTTTGAGAAAGAGGAAGAGGCAAGATGCTCCAAGCATAATAGATCTTTCAAAAAAAGGTAGCTGAGGACTGTTAAACTGAAGTTTGCAGCAATTCAGCTAACAAAGGTCAAGGCTCCCATGGCAGCAGCCCAGCAGCTGCCCAGGCTGCCCAGCACCACTGCCCAGGGGTCCCACAGCCCTGCACCCAGCAGCAGCAGACTCCAGCAGCCGTCCTCCCTGCCCTGCCCAGCTGCACGGAGCCAGAGGGTGAGTTTGTCGTCGCAGAGCACAGAGCAGTGCCCAGCCCAGCACCAGCCCAGCATCCCCACGGCCCGATGGGCAGGGGCTCGCAGGCACCAGGACAGGGGGCCCCACACCAGGGCTGCCAACAGCACCTGGGCACAGTGACACGGAACAAACGGGCTGAACCAGCCGGTTTCTGCCTGGGAGAAATCAAGCAACGATTTTCAGCTTCACACAAACATTTACAGCCAAGTTATAAACTCCTGGAAAACGCTGACAGACCCTTCGCTCCAGCAGCGCGAGCAGGTGCCCCGTAATGAATGTGCTGAGTGACCTCCCCGGAAAAGTTGTCGAGGCAAAAAGCACCGCGGTCATTCGACAAACAATTAGCGAGTGTCCTGGTGGAGGCAGCACACTAACAAGGGAGGGAGCCAGGAAGAGCTGAGCAAGCATCCTGCCTTCCCCCCAAATTCCTCCTCTTTCCAGCCCAGGCTCTGATCTATAGCATGACTCACTGGAGCTCCAATAAAGCTTCGGAGATTGTTATGCTAAATGAGAAAAAAAGTAATTGCCTTTTCCCCATCTAGAACTCCAGATATATAACTTGGAGAAATATAATTAGCTGCTAACTTCAAAGATGCATTGGAATTTTTGTAATGGGCATTGAGACCTGGTATTAAAAAAAGCTAAAAGAAAAATTATACACTCCTTCTTGTAAATGGAATAAGACTTAAAGGTTTTAATTAGGATTCACCGTGCATCTGCAGCCAGGAAAACAAGAGGAATACCCTGGAAGTACCTTCCTGTTTGAAAAACACATGTTGGGTAAGGAACTTTCTGCAAAAATAATTAAGAGTGACACATTTTTGTCTTATGAACAATAATCATCTATTATTAAAATTAAACTGTTCTTTTTACTATATTTAAAATCGTTAAAAAAGGGAAATCTTTGCAACAGGGATCTAGGGCTCTTGGCTGTTTGGCATGGGAACGGGAGCACCTCACCCAGCATGGCCAGGCCAGCTCTGAGGAAAACATGGAACATTCTACACTGCAAGGAAATGCACCTGCCTGCAGTGTCCTGTGTCCCCTGTGACTGCAGGGTGGGTGCCCAGGGGATGCTCAGAGCCTCTTGCTTAGCCCCATGGCCCCCACAGTAATAGTCCTTCTCCTAGAAAATCATCCGTGTGCCACAGAGCCAGGTGCCCCAGCACAGCCCCAGGAAGGGGCTCAGAGACCCCTCATTCTCCTTGATGAGACACCAGCAGAAGCCCCACAAAGGGCTCCCTGCTCTGCTCTCGGGGCACAGCCTGGCTGCTCAGGGGCCAGAGGGGAGCTGCCAAGGGAACACCCTTCCCTCCGTGGGGTACACCAAGCACCCCTCACCTGGGTTCCCTGCACCCTGCCAGGGTGGACACTCAGTGCCTCCCAGCCCACACTGGCACAGGACAAGGGGAGACTGCACAGGGAGCTGCTGGGCAGAGAAGGGAACAAGCACCTAACGCTGCTGCCTGTTCAAACCTCAGTCACCAGAGAGCATCCTCCACCTGCTGCACGGTGGAACCTCTGCCCAGGGAGCTGCAGAGGCACTGAGAGGGGTTGAGAGCAGGGGCACAGAGCACCGAGGAGACCAAGCTCCAGCCCCCCAGTGCTGAACAGGACCCTAAAGCCGAGAACTCAGCCCCCACCCCAAGTGTGGGATGTTCACTGATAACCTCAGGCGAGGGTGTCCTGGGCTCTCTTATCTGAGAGGCCCCACCCCAGTGAGGGGTGAAGGGAACTCGGCTGCCTATAAATGACGGGGGGGAGGGTTCAGGAGGTCCCCTGGGGCTTGTTTCTGCATATCTCTGTACAGATATGCTATTCAGGAAAGCTGTGATATCCTTAGGCTCTGTGTTCTGGCCTTGCTTAGGGGGATTCTGTGATGTTCAACATGTAGCTTTCTTTTTTTTTGTTGCTGCTCTGTGTGCTACATGGAAAAAGCTCAATCTCTCCTGCAGAGTCTGGTCTAACCTGGAATTTGGCTCTTATGTAAGATTGAACTAGTTTGTAGAAGAAAGTGCCTCTAAAAGGCAACTGTAGTTAACATGTTTGGAGCAACTTTCAAGACAAATAAAACCCTCCCCAGTTTAGGGAAGAAAAAACTGTTTTCTTATATCTATAGGGAGAGAGTTCAGTCTCTGAACACATTGAGGTCCTGCTCTTCCTTGTGGTGTGTGGAGACCAAACTATAGAACAAAACTTATGATCTCCTGCTGCTTGACTTTTAATAAATCCTTTCCCTTTTAGACTCTGCATAGGCTAATTCTTGATTTACTGCTTCAGCTTTAGTAGCTGGAGCACATCAGTCATCTGAGCAGGAACTAGCCTGGCCTGTGGAGCAGAGAAGCCCTGATGTTCCTCCTGACTTGGGGATGGTGCTCTGAACCACTGCAGAGATTTCTGTGTCTGTGTCTGGAGAAGCAGACTTTTCCTATGCGTTTTCTACTATGAAATAATGATTTCCTGCCTGGTGTGTTCCTTGTGTAACACTAACCACAAGCTCATCTCTAATCTGAGCTATGTAGGAGCTCATCACTGCACAAAACCCTTTATTGTGCATGCAAGGGCAGGCACATCCCCAGCACAGGACTGGGCTGTCACCTTCCCCCTGTCTGACGGCCCATGAGGGGCTGGGGCAGTGTGGGGGCAGCTCCCACCCCCGGGGCAGCCCCTCGAAGTGGGGCACAGCCTTCGGGGCTGCAGAGCTCCTGAGGGCTCTTCCCACCTCAGTGTGGAGCAGCACAGGCTGTTTTCTGCACAAGCCTGTTTTGGTTCAGGAGTTGGTGCTTGCTGAAGAGCTCTGCATCTGTTTCCTTCACTAACCAGTCTGGCAGCAAGAGCAGGTGCTGGAGTGTGAGAGGGTGGCTGGCAGCGACAGGCTGGCACAGGGGCTCTGCTCCCCTGGGGCCAGCACAGCCTCGGCTTTTAACACTTATATTCGGTATTTACTGCTTTTGTTTATATTGATCTTAACTGCACTTGATTTATGCTGTGACCCCTTTTCTCATGATTCCTGATCTCATTACCTGTCTGGAGGGCCTGGAGGTGGGGTGAGCAGGGCAGGAGCCCTGGCTGCTGCTGCTCTGGTGGCAGTCAGACTCCTGTGATCAGGGTGAGGATCAAAGCCAGCAGGA
Organism: Pseudopipra pipra; assembly: GCF_036250125.1. NCBI lineage: Eukaryota > Metazoa > Chordata > Aves > Passeriformes > Pipridae > Pseudopipra > Pseudopipra pipra. The sequence goes on from NC_087568.1 coordinate 551,386, forward strand.
GAAGGGCCCAGCTTGTTCCACCTGGTCTGACCCTGTCCTAAAATTTCCTCTGACTGATGAAACCATAGTGGGACTGGATGAAGTGAGGAACAGCGTGTGGGGCTGCTGGTGATGGTGCAGGATGGGGATGGTGCAGGATGGGGATGGTGCAGGATGGGGATGGTGCAGGATGGGGATGCCTCGGGCTGGTCCATGGCTGGTGACCCAGACACCAACTGCTGCTCAGGACCTCGCACAGCACCTTCAGAAATGACCCCCAGCTGTGGCAGTTCCTGCCCAGCCCCACTGAGCCGGGTGCTCCCCAGAGAGGGTCTCCCAGGCTGGAAGCTGGTCCCAGCAGTGCTGGGGAGGAGCTGCCGCCCACCGTGTGCCATGTGCGGAGGACGTGATACTGAGTAATACAATTTATTTCCACTAGCGAGTGAATTGCCCATAATTCATGACAAGTAGAGCCTCGAGTGATGATGAAGGTCAGCCCATCAGATCTGGAAATAAATTGTATCCTATTCCAGCCTCCTATTAGGGGTCTATTTATAGCAGGGGTTTGCAAACTCCTGGAAGTTGGGAGGGGTTTTGGTGGGATTTTTGCTTTCTTTTTGGCTAGGGAGGGTATGAGGATACAAAAAACTGATATAAACAACCTGTGCTGCTGACACAAACCAGTCCCTGTGCTTGCTGCTTAGGGGTGCTGGGTCTGGAGCTGAGAGGGGGATTCAGGGTGTCTCATGGCTGGAGGCACAGCAAAGGGGCAGGGGAAACCTGCATGGAAAATGCAGGAAAAAGCATGGAAACTTGGCTGCTTTGAGGAGGCTGATCTAGAAAATGCCATTATGCTTTTATACTGCCAGCACGGCTTATTTCTGCCGAGAGCAGAGCAGTGCCTCTCTCCTGTATTTACCCCTCTGTTTACCATGCCACTGCAATCCCCAGGTGATAGATAATGTGCAGGATGTGGTTTACCATGGAAACAGAGCCCTGGTTCTTTACATTTTTAAAAAGATTAATATTTCTCGGCTGGGTTTCATTATTCTGATATTAAAAATCATCAGTTATGTACCGTTTCACAGCCCTCTCAGGCCTTGACGTGCCCTTTTGGGCACCTGCTCTCCTGTAGGCAGGACACCAGAGGAGTCTCGGGGACGGCAGGATGTGGGAAAGCACCTGGTGGCACCTGGGCCACAGGATCTTCTCTCCCCAGCACCTCTGGCTGTCACCCCAGGAGTGTGACATGTTGGGGTACTGATGCTCCAGGTGAGGAAAATGGAGCCGCTGCTAAAATCCCACAGATGAGTGTGCCAGTTCCTGCCTCTGCTGCATGCCAGGTCTGGAGGTAGAGAGCTGCAAAGAGCATCTCAAAGCCCATTAAATGCCAGAGAGAAGAAGTGGGCCTCCAAGAAGGAGGAAGTGCAGCAGCTGTTCCTTCCCCTGCCCTCAGCAGTGGTGGGGGCTCAGGAATTGCACTGAATGGGACCCCCAGGTCTGCACCCAGGGGCAGGTGTAACCCTGTCTGTGCTGGCCTGCTCAGGTCAAAGGGGTCACTCCTGCTGGAAAATGGCTGCAAGTTTCGTTCCTTAAATGCAAACAAATAAGAAAAACAGTTGTCTTTTAAACCTCATAAATCTGTACAGTAAGAGGTTTGGGCAAAACCATATTTTATTGTTTTTGCTGTCAGAAACAAAGAATTAAGGGCCATGTGACAGGTAATTGCTGTGGACTTTTTTCTGACAGTAAACATTAAACTTAAAACTGTATTAAAATCATTTGACAATTTTTATGCTTTAACAGCTGAGAGTGAATAATGTTTTTTGCATATAAAACACTTTCTCTTGTCAGCCTATAAAACTGTCAGAAATAAATTAATCAAAAAAAATTATATAATTAAAAGTCACTTCTTTTCTTTCCCTAGTTTAGTTGGCATTATTTGTTTGTCACTTTTTCAGGACTAAATTATGGCATTCAGAGACAACTTTCTTTGTTCAGACTATTATGAAATGTATGATTCTTACAAAAGAAGCCAAACTTTCTCCACTAATGTAACAATTCAATATCACTTCTCAGAAAATACTTTTGAGATAGTTCTCTTTCTGAAAAGCTATTTTATTCTGCAGATGAACGGGACCAGTAATGGAAAGCTTCCGAATGTAGAAAGAGTATTTTTATTATTGAGCTGCATGTAATTTATGGGAAATTGCTGAATTAATTTTTTAGCAAAGTAAATTGTTAGCACTTCAAATTGCTAATTCTCTCTTAGAGTGAGAGCCACGCAGGTGTTTAAAAGGTAAAGTAGCAATATTGATTTTTATCTCATAGTAATTGGGAGGGGCTGTTGGGCTCTGGTGGCCAAGCTGGTGTGTGACCAGGGGGACACTGCCCTGACCTGGAGTGTGACTGCAGGGGGACACTGGGGGGACACTGCCCTGACCTGGTGTGTGACTGGGGGGACACTGGGGGGACACTGCCCTGACCTGGTGTGTGACTGGGGGGACACTGGGGGGACACTGCCCTGACCTGGTGTGTGACTGGGGGGACACTGCCCTGACCTGGTGAGGCCCCAGGTCATGGCCATGGTGGGGCAGCCCTGGTGCTGGAAGGGGCATCACACTGGCACAGGGCTCTGCAGAGGGAAGCCCTCCCAGTGTGATCCTTGGCACTCCTCCCCCAGGGAGGGGGTGTTGGGAACACCTTTACCTGCCACCAGACCCTGCCTTCTGGGGAGACCTGGTCTCTTTGGGGAGAGGGGAGGGGGAGCCCCTTCCTGCAGGAGGGGATGTTTTGGCAGCCACACTCTGTTAACAAGCTGTCTTGGCTCCTCATGATGAGAAACCACGAGCTTGTCAGAGCCGGGTGAGTTTGGGGTGACTGGGTTTTCAAGGCTGGAGGGAGATAATGGTTTATTGATCCATTGTTAAATTATTGGAGCCTTAATGGAGCTGATAAACCAATGGTGCCCATTGCTGTCATGTGGCTGCATCAGCTGGAAGGGTAACAAAGCCTCCCTGGCATGCAAAAGGAGGCTGGTGGTGCCACCTCCATACTGACCCTGGGGCCAGGGAGCATTTTGCCTTAAGGCAGCAAAGGTGCTGCTGAGAGTGGGAGCAGAAGGTTAAAGGCATGCTGAGCACTGCACAGGACTGGGGTCTGCTTATTTTCTGAGCTAATAAATCATTAAATCCAGAATTATTCTGAGTGATGATTTAAAAAATGGGGTGGGGGCGAGAATGCACCACAACTGCTGCTTCCCCTGGTTTGGATAGATCCTGGTTTTGTCCAGGAGCTGGGAGGCCAGGCTGAGCTGCTGAAGTATTAACTCTTGGTATGGTAATTATTGTCTGTGATTAATCCTGCTCATGCTGAAGAGCTGTGCAAGCCTTTTTCAGAGGGTTCATCTTCATGTTTGCTTCTGCTATTCCTGCGTAATGCAAATTGATGTGAGCTATTGTTGAAGGGGGACAGACAGAGGTGTCTGTGCCACAGAGGCTTCTAATGACAGGTTGGGATGACTAGAAATGTGCTGGCAGGAGTCAAAACCCCACAAGGCTGGGGGTCAGGGTGTGTTCAGGCCAGGTGACTGGGGCTCTCAGGGTGCTGGTGCTGCAGCTGGCTTGTGATCAGGGTTAATGAAGTCCCACTTTCCTTCCCCTTCATCCTCCTGCACACCCAGCACTCACACTCCAAGAACAGCACGTGTACCATGGGCACAGCCTGAGAAACTGCCAGCCACAGCTTCAGAGCTCAGCCCAGGGCTGGGAGTTTTTCCCTGCCACCCTCTGTGGTCAGCCAGGAAATCCTTCTACTGGCAAGACATAAATATTTATTTGTGAAAAGCTGGAAATACATGGAATATTTGCTGGACTCTCAATAGCTCTATAGTCATCATTTAAACAAGTTCATGCTCCATTAAAAACAGTTATTTAATACAATAATCATTCAATTAAAAACCTCTTGAAGCGGCTGCCAAAGCCTATTTGTATCAATACAATATTTTAATTGTAAATAGCAAAGTATGGACCTGCCAACTGTGATTGTCAAGGAAATGTTACCAAAATGAGTGCTCAGTCTCGGGGAGGCTCTGGCAACAGAGCAAGTCTTGGGTAAGAACTGGGGGCAGCTGCCCTGGACAAGGAACATCCTCCCAGCTCCCTCTCTTGCACCCTTGGGCAGGGCAGCCTGGTCCTGTCCCTGTCCAGCCTTCTGTGCTTCCTCAGAGCTAACGGCTGCTGCTTCCAGGCAGGGAAGTGCCAAGATTCAAAATACCTGTGCTTGGAGACTTAGAAGGAGGGAGGAAGGGAGAGTCTGTCCAAATCTCTGCTGTAGGGCTCTCTGCATGATGGACTCCACCACTGGTCCCTGATGGCACCGGTCACGGGCTCAGCTGGCTGGGGAGCTCAGTGCAGCAGGGCAGAAAAGCTGCAAACCCTGCGTGGGATTCCTGCTGCCATGTTCCTACTCCCACACCTTGCATTTTGCCTCATTGCATAGGTGCCATCACATAAATATTCCAGTCACTATCGCTTACTGTCAGACCCAATTTAGAAAAGTACCTGTCTGTTACAAATATTTTATAGTACTTGAATATGCAATTTATGTAACATGCCCAGCAAAAGAAATCCATTATACGGTTTTGTCTGATTGAAATTCTGGCATCGTAACAGTAGGAAAAAATTAAATTATTCTACAAAGTTGCAGTCCATTATGAAGACCTAACTGCTCTTCTCTGAAAAAGCTGCTGCTCACTCAGTGGTGCCATCACTGTGATATGAGCACTGCGTGCCCTGGCTTCATTCCCACATTGCCCAAGGAAAACTGGGCTTCCCTGAGCAAACGGGGTATTTTGTTTCTTCCAATGGCTGCTTCCTGCAGCCCCTCAGCCCCAGGGCTGGCCAGGGGCTGGCTCTGCTCTGGCAGGAAAATGGAGCTCGTAGCACTTGGGGCCAAGCTTGATGAGCACAGATTGACTGGGCCAGGTTCTTCCCTGCCTCTGCCCTTCCCACTGACCCTGGCTCTCCAATAGCCACCAGATGTGGGTAGCTTCTCTTTCCCATCTGGGGTTCAGAATGGCCTTGCCCAGTTTTCTTCTGCACTTCCAGAGGCATTGGTACTTGCATAGGGAGGAGAAAAATCCCAGCAGGTTGGTACCCCCTTGTGCTGGGGTGTGCAGAGCAACAGCAGAGCCCCAGGGCAGGGCAGAGCTCCTCTTCACCCCCAGGCTGAGCATCCTGCTGCCACAGCTTTGCAGGGCAAGAGGAAGGAGCCTCTTCCTCTCCCACTTTTTCTCTATTCCAAGCAGCTGGAAGTGGGGACAGCTCATGGTTCTGCTGCTCTGGCACCAGCTGCCATTGAATTCCCATTACTTGTGTCTCTGGCGTCAGGTTCATTTACATTTTGCAAAGTTGCCTCTCTTTTACCTTGCACTGATTAGGTCTGTCTGAAGTAAATTACTGAGTTCATTGATCTGAACAGTTTTATTTCAATTGGGGTGAAGAGTACCCAGTGTGTGGCCTCAGCAGCACCTCCAATTCCAGTGCTCCCAGCCCTGAACGCAGCTCTGGTCCGGGGCATCTCCTCAGCCAGGAGGAGGTGCAGTGCTGCAGGAAGGTATTTGAAATTGATGTCCACTGCTGCAGTGAAACATGTCTTCAAGTGTGTTTTGGGAGGAAAAACCAGGTCAGAGTAGAGCAGAGAGTATTTATTTCCTCCGGGACTTTGTGTGTTACTTGTGGTATATTTTATGGATGGAGTTGGCCCCATATGTCTTGGGGAAGGCGTTTGGCTCAGCAATGTGTTAACAGTTAGTGTGCTAAGGAGCCCTTGTTTGGGTACTTTAGTTTTGACATTTAAATGCATTTTTCAAATACAGTGAGATGAATGTGATGTCACCGGGGAGTCGCGAAGGACTCTCAAGCATAAAAGCAGACGGCTGGGTTTTAATCTTTAACAGTGCACCGGCCTCTTAGCCTTGAAGGTCCCTTAGCAGAAACTGTGTTGGGCTTTAGGTACCCACAATATCAGGTTCTTTATCCACTTATGACACTCTATATGAAAGAAAAATGTGTGTAATGCAAAAGTGATATTTAATGCCACTCAGACCTTATTTTGTTTGACCATGGGAAATCTAGAGGCTAAAGATCTTTGTGGGTTTTGGCAACAGGCAATGGGTCAGATACAAACAGGTCTGGACTCAGGTGCTTATTTTTATTGATGTATGGCTTCTGCAGAATGCAAGGATTTTATGGTTTGACTCTGAAAGACATTAACTTGTAGAATGTGAGTACCGAGGAGGAAAGTTGTGAGGAAACAGTGGGCTGTGGAGATCCCAGTTTTGGAAATAACACAGGATGGTTTTAAGGAAGGTGTTTCTCTAATTGCACAAGCATAAAGCTGGAGCATCCTTCCCCTTCAACAGGGACCACATGTCTCTTAAATCCACAACTCAGTCCATTACATTATGCCTTTGGAATAGTCTCCTTAGTTAAGGCAGGCAATTTTTAATTTTGGCTCCACCTTGTAGAGCCGTGGTTCATTTTTGGTGTGTAAGGGCTGGATTCCTGATTTCTCTCACAGGGGGGACAGACCAGCTGACCCATTGCCCTCCTGGGTGCTGGTTGCTCATACTGTAAGGTCTCCAAGAAATTTCTGTGAGCCAAGGGGGACTTGTACCCCAGGGAAGCCAGAGAAATTCCCCCTGAGGGCTGTTGTGCAGGCACAGGAACACGTGGGAACCTTGTAACATATTTGTGTTAGTAAAGAAAAATGTTAAGGTTAGATCTATAAATATTTAGAAGTTACTTGTTAGTACAGTTAAAAACATTGGATTTCTCGTTCCTGTGCAGCTGCCAGCAGCCCTCAGCACAGTGTCTCTGGCTGTTCCCAGCTTGCAGAGAACAGTGTCAGGGACAGGGCTGAGGGCAAGGGGACAGGCACAAGGCTGTTCTCAGGTGGCTTTTATTTTCCAAGAGGAAAATAAGTGCCCCCCAACTGACCTGGGCTCGATGATGCCAGTGTGGGCAGGCAGAACTGGCTGGGACATCTCAAGGGCAGGCACTTGCCTGCTCTGAACCCCGGGGGAAAAACCTGTGAGCAAACTGCTCTGAGGGACTGGTCTGGGACTACTGAGTGAGGAAAATGCTGGGGACAGGCCCGTGAGCCTGGTCCTGGCCCTCTTCTTTGACCAGCAGAAGGAAATGGAGAACGTCATCTTCTGTGTAACTCAGTGGAATTTGATGGTTACCCCAGAGGTTGATCTGTCCTTGTGTCTCGTTTTCCACTGGGAATACCCAGTGCTTACCTTCTTAAATATTAATGAAGATCAGGAATTTTTCCACTGTGGAGAATTCATGGTGAAAATACAGAAGAATCTCCAAAAGCTGACCCTCTGAACGCTGCAGGTGCAGCTGTTTGTGCCTCCGCTCAGGCAGGGATGTGTTTGCAAATGTTGGGGGGATTTTCCTGGGCGAACAGAGCTGTGTTATCTCTGTGTGTGCCTGAGGGGGAATGAGCACGGACGGGGGTCCCCAGGCTGACTCCTCCCAGCAGGCTGGCCCTGCTCAGAGCAGGGGAATGATAAACCCACCGAGCCCACGGTGTGCCCGCAGCAGCCTGGGCTCACCTGCCCGACAGCGCCCGCAGCTCCCCGGCTGCACCCCGGGGCAGACAAGGGCTCCCCGAGTGATCAGGTGGTTCTGGTACCTCCCACAGGTAAGGGCTCACCTGCCCGACAGCCCACACCTCCCCGGCTGCACCCCGGGGCAGACACAGCTCAGTGAGAGCTCACTCAGGTGGTTCTGGTACCTCACACCGACGACGACGTTTTGATTTCAATGAGTTTCTTTACATTGACACTTTTTCCATTTTGGAAACATCTGTAGCCTGTGGTTTTCGCAGGGTTTATCTTTGGGGAAGGATTGCAGATAAACATGAACAAGCTTTTAATTACAAGATACTGATTGTTGGTTTGCACAGCAATATTTATTCAGTAAATCGCTAATTAATGGAAAGAAAGCATCATGTGACATCAAATATTTGCTTCCATTTACACTACAGAATTTTATTTATCAGAATGATGACAGTAAATGAGATTTGTGAGGACAGGCAGGACAAGGACAGAATCATAGAATTGTTTAGGTTGGAAAAGCCCTCTGAGATCATCAAGCCCAACCATTAACACAGTGCTGCCAAGACCACCACTAACCTGTGTCCCCAAGTGCCACGTCTACATGTCTTTTAAATCCCTCCTGGGATGATGACTCCAGCACTGCCCTGGGCAGCCTGTGGTAAATAAACAGGAATAAGGAAGTGCTACTAGAGGAGCCCTTTCCAGCAGCCGTGTTTGATAGTGAAGACAGACACAAAGTGGCCCCAAAGTGTGTGAGAAATTCAATGATAGCAGCCCCAGCCAGAAGTTACACAGGTTTATCTGGCCTTGCTGAGGTGACCTCCAGTTGCCCTGTTGATATGGAGTAATTTATAGACATGCTGAAAAAGCTGGATTTATGCCCTGATCATAGGAGAGAAATGCTAGTACATAAAACTGGTAGTACCTTTTGCAGTATATACCTAAATCTTTAATTTTTATAGCAGCTAAGAGAAAAACAAGCTTGCATACAATATACACAGCATAAACCAACTGTAAATCCTGGCCCTGTGGAGAGCCCTGGCAAGGAGCTGCTGATCCCTCCTCCAGCCTGTTGGCAGAGGTGCTGGAGCTGATGGCTCTTGCCTTGAGTCACAGCTGGAGCCACCAGGTTTCTCCTGGTTTTCCTTGACCAAACTGAAAAGCCAGAAATAAGGAAAAATGTGAAACAGACCCTTGGTTTGAGACCAGCCTGGAATGTCTCATTTGACTGAGCAGAAGCTGTTGGGTCTCTGAGGATCTGGAGAGTGTTTGTCTCCCTTTTGTAGGATAAACTGCAAGTGAAAATGTCCATTTTCAAACTAAGTCCAATTTAACTGTCAAAAGGAAATTAAACTTTTTCAGTGCTTTAACTACTTTTTAAGGAAGGAATTATTCACTAACTTCAGGTCTTCCTGACCAGTGTCAATCCCTCTGACTCATCAGTAAATTCCTTATTTGTTGAAGGAATTAGCTAAATAAAATAAATTTCCAGACCATCTGGCTGGCTACTCATCCTCACTGCAGCCTGAGCCTGGCAGCAGGAAGAGATCCAACTGCTTTCAAGAGTCTTCAGATCAGGGGATTGGGCTGTAGTGACTTGTGCAGATTATGTTAGATCTGAAACACTTCAAAAAAAGTCAAAATAACTTTCAGATCCCAAGAGAGCTGCTGAGTGAGTGTGAAGAACTGGATGAGGAAAGGGAAAACGGAAATTAATTCAAAATATGGTGAACATTTGAAACGGATTTGGGTTTTCTTTTTTCTTTTCTGCCATTCTCCCTGATTCCTGGCTCTCACAAGGAGCAGCTGCCAGGCCCGTGCCCCAGGCCCTGGGCAGCTCCCAGTGCTGCTTTGGTGCTGCTGCTCCCAGTGCTGGCTCTGAACCAACCCGGCACTGAGCCCCGGGCTGCAGGGAAGCACTTTCCAAGGAAATTCAAGAACCCCTTGGAATGCCTCTGTCTATTAAAGAGTGACATTTAGTGTTGTACTTTGAAATATGTTTGAAGTACCACACAGCATAAAGGCCCTAAGGGGACCCATGAGACAAATGAGATTTCCATGTCAGCACCAGTCACGACCTTTCCTTTACTGCATCTGCTTAAATACAGAAAACACAGTTTTGTTGTAAAGTCAAGTCAAACCAGGGATTCAGAGTAAAATTATATTATACACTTAGGGCTGCCCTCAGGGACCTTTTTAATGGTTTCATATAAAACAATATTCTGTTTACAGTAAGATATCTCTGCCGAGCACTGAGATATCCCTGCCCTTGTCTCAGAGCTCAGAGGCTCTGGTGAGGTCTCCTGTGGCAGCTGCCCAGGGCAGCTCTTCAGCAGCCCCTCTGCCTGTGGGAGCTGAGGCCAGTGGGTGGGAACCCACTTCTTTGGGTGTGAACTTGGTTGGGTGACTGGTGGTGGCCTGCAGGAGGGTCAGCAGGGTGGACAGCTCTGCTGCTGAGGGGCTGGAGAGGGTCTCCATGCAATGCCACCCCGGCACTGGGATGGGCACTGTGTCTGGCTGCTGGCAGGATGGGGTGCAATTCCACCATGGGCTCATGGAACACATCTGCAAACCCAGAGTGGGAAGCTGCCTGTTGCCCACATTGCTACCCTGGTGCCTCTGGGAGTGGTGTAGGAGAAACGGGGCTTGGCAGCCCCCTCGAGCCTCTTCCCTGCCTGGGTTGCATTTGCCACTTCCCTGTATCTGCAGCAATTTCTGCTGCCCACGTCAATACCCCAGAGAATGGGTTTTGGGGAAAAACAGCCTTTCTGGGGCTGGTGTTTGTCAGCCATGAGGGCAGGGCAGTGGTAAGGCCCTGCTTTTCACCCACCAAAGCAAACAAAGTGCTAATTGTGAAATGTTCGAGCTTGGTATCCATAAAATTACTTAGTAAGCACTTTGCCTGAGGCACAAAAGACTGGCACAAAGTCTGTTCCAGGCCATTGAATTCCTGTCAAAAGCAATCCCCCACCCATTAATTACCGTGTGACAGGTGCAGGCGCCAAAACCATCGCACCGGCCACGGGGCTGCTCCGTGATTGATGCCCGGGCTGGGCACGGGACAGGAGCCAAACCCGCGCCCGCGATCCCGCAGCCTGGCCGGGAGCCCGGCGGGACCGCGGCTGCCGGGACACGGGACCCAGAGCAGGGAAGCTTCGGTCGGTGTCTAACGACTGACTGTCTGCAGAACAGCAGCGCTGCAGCTTTCCCTGCCAGACTCTGCCTGCTCCTCCCGGATCGCACCTCCGAGCACAGCAAAGCACCCTGATCTGTCCGTGTGTGGAGCTTGCTGGCTTTCTACACTGAGAAGTCAGCATGAGGTTAGAGGTGTAGAAAGAGAATCCAACCTCTCTGTGGAGATGCACAGCTGCTCTAAAACCAGCCAGTCAGAGGTGGGGATGTTGTGAAAGGTGATGAAATTCAGTAAATGATGCATTTAGCTACATGGAGTTTATACATCATGAATGATTTATTAATTTATAAATACTCCAAACTCTACATACATATTCTTCTGGTTGTTTAGTTTCTTGTAATTTATTGGTTCATTATTATTTAATATGCAAGTTATGTCATCCAAGAAGTTAAAAAAATGTATTTTCCATCTGCTTTGTTCACACTCTTCGAAGAACAGAGGGAGCAGAGACTTGAGGTGGGTCCAGGCAGGAATGGGTTTTCCAAGTGCCCCTGGGCCTGCTGGAGGTGAACACGCGAGGGGCAGAACGGCCGTGGTGAGGCACGTGTGTCTCCTGTTCCTGGGAAATATTCGCTTTTTATCCACTCAGAAATGGTCAGGAGCACTCAGAACTACCCAAGCATGAACCAGGTGACAAAAGCACCACCATAAGTGCCCTGGACATGAAAAGTGGAGGGAAAAAGGCCAAGTTTGGACCCCGTGTCCCCTGGCCCGGTGTCCTTGCCAGTGCTGCTGGGACCGGACCATCCTGCCATCACTGATGCAGCCAAGTGGAGAGGAACTGACACTGGCAATTCTTTCATGTACTGTTAGTGAACAGCCATCAGAAGACATTGACACTAACTGTGGGCCTTTTAAGAGTGTAATGTATTAGCAACTTGTCTCCTTGAAAGCTAATGACAAATGCCTTGTTTAAAAGGAAGATCAAAACATCAAGAAAAATTAGATTAAATGGTTATGAAACTCCCAGTGGAGGACGCATTTCTCAGAAGTATTCCCTGTTGAATCTTGGAAATCTGTAATTATTTCCCCTGCTTACTGCATTAGGGCTGGGAAGTGTTTGCATTGCTTCACTGTGGATCTGTATCCACACACGTCCAGCCCAGCGAGCCCTGGCCCAGGAGGCAGGAGAGGAGGCACCCTGGCAGTGGGGCTCCTGTGTGGGGTGAGCAGCAGCAGAGGGCACACAACACAACACACGTGGCAGCCACGTGTTGGAGAGGGGAGGAATGGGCAGACACTGTGGCACTTGGGGATCTGTAGTGCTGGAAAGGGGTTCAGTATCAATAAATACTGAATTGAAGATGGCAAGGGCCCATTTGGCTGGGGTTGGCTGGATTTGCAGAGGTCCAGGCTGCTCCCAAGCAGGGCTGCCCAGATTTCTGCTGGCTGTGGTGCAGCACCTGAATCCACAGCAGCATTTTTTTCTGGGCAGAAACGTGGCTAGGGCTCCTGAAGCCTTTATTTCAAAGCAGACAGAGCATGAGCAAAATTCGTCAGAATTTGCCCTTTGCAAGAGCAAAGAAAATTGAAATAGTACATTTCAACCCTCATCCAACGAAGGCAATTTATGTTTTTAATGAATTTTACTATTGACACACAGACATCAGACCTCACTTGCAGTAGTGTGCAATTAAGAGTCCCCAACCAAATCTCAAAGGACTGACCGTTCATCTTTTCGGTTACAAAATATTTTAATATGTAAGTCAATAAAACAGTTTTCCTTCTAATTTTTGGTTAAATAAGCACATGTGTAGTTTTCTGCTGCACATAACTGCTGTAGCCCTGTAGCTGAATGCTGAGCTCTTGCACAGAAGTTTGGTGGTGAACTGGGATGTGAAGTCCTTTCCCATGCAGTGGAGGGCTGGGACGAGGGTCCATCCTGCTGAGCACTGTCAGTCTGCTCTGGGATGGAGAGCTCTGCACTGGCTGGTGTGTTTGTAATCAAAGCCAACTGAATTAGGCTCTTTCTCTCCTATTTCTATGTACCAATTTGAAGAGCTCAGATGAAAAGTGTTGCATTACACCAGCATCAATAAGTCACACTATCTGTGTTGTGACACACAGAATGTTATTAATTGTCAATCACAAACCACCAGGCTTGTCAAGATGTTCTCTTCTGAACAGGCTGCTTTAGACCTGAAGTGATTTTTAATCAAATGTTAATAACACAGCATCTGTCAGTGGACCATTGGCATCATACAATAATAAAAAGTTAACATATGACATGGCAAATTCTAATGTTTTCATTTTTACTTCTTTCCAATTATCTGTGGAATTTCTGCCAGAATGAGAAGTGTGCTGACATTATTACATGCAAAACACACTGCTGAAAGATGAACATGTCTATTAAAGCCTGCATTCCCCATCACACCAGCTCCCAAAAGCACCTTTTAATCTCTGCTCCCAAGGCCTCGCTGCCAGAGCTCGCCCGTGCCCCAAGCAGGGGCTGGCAGTCACTGCTGCTTTGGTCCCTGAGCCCTCTGGAGGGCTCCCTGCCCGCCTGCAACCTCCAAGCATGGGCACCCTGGGACACGAAGCCACAGATCCCCTCTTAGCCCTGGCATCATCCCAGCAAGCCCAGAGGGAGACCAGCAGGAGCAGGTGAAAGCCTCCCCCTCTTTGCTGGGGCCAGGGATGCTCCCAGGTGTTGCGGCAGCACCTCTGCCACCCCTTCACCACAGTCTCACAGGGCTCAGGGTCTGGGTAAACACATCACCTGTGTCCACCCAGTCCATGGGCTGGGTGTCTGGGCAGGGCTGGCGTGGAGGGCCTGGGCAGCCTTTCCCCTGCCTGCAGGCACAGAGCCAGTGGGAGCTGGGGCAGGAATGTCCCTTCCCTGTCCTGCTGCCCACGCTCACCCCTCGCAGTGCACCAGCAGTGCCAATAACCAATCAGTGCACCAGCAGTGCCAATAACCATTGGCAGCGAGTTAATGCTGCCTGAGATCAAACACTGATGAAGTACCAGGGATCACCGTGGTCATTAGGGCACTTCCCCTAGCTCTGGCACCGCGGGTGAGAGGATGGAGCAACCGAGAGTCTGGCATGGGGGAAACTTTGGCTGTAGAGAGGCGAGGGATGAAAAATGCCACTCAGCAGGACAGGGGCAGAGGATGGAGGATGGAGGCCCTGGGGTGCAGGGCTGGGAGCCCCTGGCTGTGCACAGAGCTGAGGAGCTGCCAGGGAAGGGAGCAGGGCTGCCCCGGGCTGGGCCAGCCCTCGCAGTCCTCACCCGCCCGCAGCCGCCTCCTTCCGGGGCGTGCGGAGTTGCAAAAGCTTTGAAACCTTAACAAGAGAGCTCAGTGCGGCGGGAGCGTGATTGTTATTAATGGTTTGTGTTACAGGATAAGCGGTGCATAACAGATCTGCTGCAATATCAAGTCTTCCATCAGAAATTCATCATTTTGAGGACTTTGTCAAAAGTAGGCTGTGTATGCAGTGTATACAAATCTGCAGGAGCATAAAGCGATATGGAAGTTCCAAGCACCTGTATATTTAAAATACACTCAATTTCCTTTCCTAAATGCATTGTTTTCACTTGAATACTTCATAGCATTCAATGGATTGCAGTTGCTTTGTCTATAGATTCAATTTGTGTCTCTGGACAGAGTTTGAATGGATTTATTATATTGAAATGCAATTTTGCAGACATAACCTTATATCTGACCCGTCATTACTTATAATGCTAAACTTTGATATGTTAATTCTGCCTTATGTTTTTATATATTTTACGACACTTGGCTTAAACATTTTTAATCTACATATTGGTTTATGTCCACCTAAATTATTGTTGCTTCCGGGGACAATGTGCACACAAGATCTGGCAATTCATTATGCTGGCCCTGCTTAAATGAATTTCAAAAATTTAATAAAGTTCTCCCCCTCCTTCCATTGTGTTCAAAAGCTCCAGCATAAACACTAGTCCAGTGTTATCAAATCACAGAAGAAGAATAAGGTTAACCTCAAACAGCCCAGCCATGCTGCAGACCTCGAGAAATGTCGCCTCTGATTAACGCTCCCCTCTAAAGCTCCCTGGGCCTCCTTGGCTGCTGCCCGGGTCGCTGCTTGCAGGGATATCGATCTGCTCCCGAACTGGCCCTCCTGTGCTGCCCTCCCACCGCCAGGACAGCCCAGGGTGTCACTGTGTGGCGGCCGAAGCGTCGCAGCCACGAGGGCTGTGCTGACACCGAGGGCTGAGCGGTCGGGAGGGGAGGGACACACACAGTCATCAGGAGGGGAGGGACACACACAGTCATCAGCCACCGAGGGGAGATGCCACCGGAGATGCCACCCCAGCGGCACTGCTGGCAGATCCCGTGACTCGGCCAGAGGGAGGAGGATGCTGCCTGTGCCACTGGCAACTGCAGGGAGGAGCAGCCGTGACTGCCAGGGGAGGCCACCCCTCGCCCACCTCCAGCCTTCGCTCAGCAGTTCTGGGAGAGCAGAGCACCCAAGGGTGACACTGCGGGCTCAGCGCTGGCCCCGCCCATCCCCTGCCCAGCGTGTCCCTCCATCCTTGGCCTTTTTCTTGCCACAATGTCATGAATTTTTCATCCTTGATGAACTTCAAAGTCTTTTAATGACTCTTCATGAAAAAACAGAGGGGCCAAAAGTTGAGCAAAGGGAGATGATTAAAGGACCTTATTAAAAGCAACCTTGTAGAATTCTCCACATGAAAGAGAGCGCCATTATGAGGGCTTATCCTTATAAATGACACTTCGCTTTTGCGAACATGCCGAAACCTGATTAGAGTGACAAGCACTGAGTGATACTGCAAACCTGTTAATAACATGAAAATTAGAAGAGGCTCATGCAAAGAAGGGAGATTAATTTAGCCCGAGTACATCTCGCGCAAATTGCAAAGTTGTGAATATGTTCTCAGATAATGAGCCTTCGCAGTCATCAGCTCACTTGTCATTTTCTGTAATTAATGTTAAGGAAGACTCCTTCCTGATGGTTCGTATTACTCATATACCAAGAAAATTTCTTCAGAGAAATAATTTACATTTATTATCATCGGTCTGTTTGTGTGGTTTATTTCACTGTGGAGTAATTTATTGCAGCACCGTTTCACTTGCCTTGATTAGTCGCTCGTCAGCCTGAAATGTAATTTTTTTTTCCTGATGGCAACGTCTGAAAATTGACAGTGGTGCAATACTCTTTTTAATCTGAGGATGTGTTTTCTTAACTTGAATAAACTTCTGGGCTGGAAACTGAAACTACTTCACAAGTTGAAATGCTGTTAGAAACTCAAAGTTCTTTGTTCACTTTTCAGGTCCCCAGGCTGTACACGGGACTCTCCAGCTCTCCTGCTGGTACTCGGCTGTGTGGATAGACCATAAACAAAGTACTTTACTCCAAGAACAAGCTCATTATTGGTTTATCCCTTCAGTGAGCCTGAAGTCCTGTGTAACGTGCTCCTTACACGGACTGTCTGATTTCATCTTGGATCTGAAGCCAACAAAAGCCTATCAAATCTTGTAACTGTTTTCCCTGGCTCTCAACTCCTATTTTTTATTTCTTTTATTACCAACTTCTTCATTTTTCCTTATCTTAAAAAAGCCAACAGTTTAGTTGTCTGACAGAAGCAGCAGTTAAATTTTGCAGCATGCCCTCTTGACCCCCCGTGGCCGTACCAGTGCCTCTTCAGCAGTGCTGCCCCAGCCCCAGCAGCCACTTCTAGATCTGAGGAGTAAAACTGAGAACTCTTTTCCTCCCAGACATCACAAACACAGAAGCAGGAAAAGTGAATTACTGACCTCAGAGCTGCAAGTGAACCAAACATTACTGATTAGTGTTTTTAGGCAGAGATAATGATTTTTTTTATTGGAGGCCTTCGTTCTCAACAAGCTTTACAGAACACTCTGTAGGCTTCAACTGTCTGTGCCAGTTAATGGTAATCCATATTTATAAAACTATAGTCCATCAAAGTGGGATGAATATTTTAAAAGCCACGGACAAATCAAATTGTCTTTGTCAAATTGCACGCTCTCCACATCGAATGCATTTTATGATTCTTCCTCATACACGAGCCAACAGGGTCCCTGCACCAGCTGAAAGCCGCCTGCCTAATTTTTGCTTCTGTAAACAGACAAGTCTCTGCTGTTTTAAAGAACTCAATGAGCTGTGGAGATTGACATTTAAGCCATAAAATTGTACTTTATTTGATGAAGTTAACAAATAATGTATGAAGTAGATTTATTTGGTGTCTTTGTGAGAACTAGCTGGTTCATTTTTATAGGAACAAATTGACTATTTTTGAAGGACTTTTTAAAGCTGTGGGCAGCCCACTGGGGAGGGGAGCCGTGGCTGCTTGGGAGGATCCCTGAGAGGAGGATGAGCTCCGGGGCCCTGGACCCTGGCAGAGCTGTGGCACATGGTACCACCCTGCTGCTGTGGAGAGGAACAAACCCAGACAGGTGAAAGAGTGCACTGCTCAGGTTGTAATTCCTGGCAGGTATCCACCAGGCTTCCCTCATCTTCCACAATGATCCAAACCTTGTACAACACCTGTAGGCATGAGCTCTTCCAGCCCAGCAGCCCCTGCTGTGGAGGAGCACCATGGGCTGTACCTCTAGGCCCCCACAGCCCCCAGAGCCTGGGGGTCGTGTCTCTGAGCAGATTATTTCCCCACCAACATCTGCTGGAATCAGGGGCTGCTCTGAAGTTTCCTTCCATTCTGTCCCATGTATGTTTTAGCCTGATTCAGCACCAGCAGACATGACCACAGTTCACTCATGATCATGCCAACCCTGCAATAACCACAGGCTGGCACTCTGTGGGTCATGGCCAGCAGGGCATGTGCTCCCCTGCTGTCCCAGTGCTGCAGAGGAGGTGATGGGTGGGGGTGTGGATGCTGGGTCCCCACAGAGGGGTCCAGCCCTGCTCCTCAGCAGCTCAGAACTATCTGTTGTCTTGTACTGGAGAAACACTCCAAGCCGTGTATCTGCAGGAGGAATGGGCACAGTGCTGCCTGGGACTGGTACCTGCAGTCATGGTTTTTAAATGCCACTGAATCATAGACATTTTAAATTTTAAAACATTTTGAGAAACATTTCTAAACCACTCCACCTTGCTGACATCAGCGTGCCGAGCACCCACACGGCTCTGTGGGATGGGACGTCCCATCTGCCAGCCTTGCAAACAAACAAAGGCCTTTGCAGAGGGAATGGCAGCAAGTGGGAGGTGGGGAGGTTGGTCCCCAGCCCAGAGCCTCAATAGGCATCAGAACAGCGACACCACAAATCCTGCTGCAGACAGAGGTGAGTGCCGAGCGTGCAGGGGAACAAATCAAGGAGGGAGCAGCGAGGTAAGGCAGGAGCACATGGGGGGCAACGTGGTGATGAGATCCTGGGAGTGATCGTATTGGAAGTGTCATCCCAGGAAATGAAATGCTGGCGTCGAGGCAGGGCTCACCTCTTCTGTCTGAATTTAACGGCAAAAAGTTTTGCCACATCTATCTTGTGATGTCAGAGAGACAGGCTGATAGCGTGGAGACAGCTGAGACAGCACGAGGGTTAGCAGACAAATAAATTTGAGAATCATCTGCATAGAAATGGAAAGCTACTCCATGCTGATGAATAATATAACCCAGTGGCAGCATATAAACACAAAATAACAACGGGCCCAATATAGAGCCCTGGGGAACCTAGGAAACAACTTCACTAATGGAAGATGAAAAATCACCCATCGAAACAAAATGCTGTCTATTTGATAAATAAGATTCGAACCGACTGAGAGCAGCATCAGATAAGCCGAGCGAGCTGCTCATGTGATGATCCGAGGGAATACCTTGAGCGGCAGCATCAAGTGACAACGACCCAACAGTGTGAGAACAGATCCCAAATCAGGGCTAAAATATGAGCCTCTCAGGGTCCCTCTTGTTGGACCAGGCTGTCCCTGCTGAACTTGGCTGCTTCCCACTCAGCCAGCTTTGCTGGACTGCAGGAAGGGAGGCAGCATGGGTGGCACTGGCAGCAGTCCCAGCACAAGGAGCCAGGGCCCCTCTGCCCAGGTGGCACAACTGCTGTGGGCACGAGAGAGCTCCCATGCTGCTCCTGGGGATCACTGTGAACATGGCAGTGCTGCTGAACTTCCAGCTTGGAGAGGCGCGGAGGGAGCGAATCCAGAGGGACCCTGAAGCACAGTCAGCCCGTTGCTGCTGGCCCAAAGAGCTGACAGGAAGCCTCATGCTGCAAAAGACAAACTTCCCTCAGTCACAGATGCCTCTGCTTCTCATAGCCTGGCTGTTCTGTGTTACAGGTAGAAATGTGGTGCTAATCAGGGATCTCTCTCTGCTCATTTGTCTCTCAAATTTGAAATTGCTCTCTCCAATTTTGTGGCAATACAAAATAATGTGAAACACAGGTGGGAGCCCTCAAACTGCAAAAGCAGCAAGTGAAATGCTCTAGGAAGCCTTTGCAGGCACGTTCTGAGCAGTGATGCAGAGGATGTCACTGCATATGTGCAGCATTCTGGGGAACCGTGGAGGAGAAAAGGGAATGAGTCACCTCGAGCTCCCACGTTCCTTCTGCTGGGGAGAGTCTGACAGCTCTTGGCCACCTCTGCTCCAGCCCCTGTCTGACACTTCATGCCTGTCACAACTTTGGGGTTGCTTTTAGTGTTAGCTGTAAAAAATGAAAGTTGCAAATTTAAAGAACAAAAAAGTCACTGGATGAGTCCAGTCCTCAGGTTCTCCACTGTGTCCCTGCCACCACAGTCCCTGGCCCAGCAAGGTGGACTGCATATAAACAATTACATTGTTTGGAAATACATTAATAATTCTGTCAGCTGCACTAACATTAGCCATTGGTTTCTAACAAATTGACACCTTTTGAGCTGAAAGAAATCCTTATTAGTTTTCATTTTGATGGCTTTTCCTGGAATAACTATAAATTATGTTTATTTCACATAATTCCTCCTGTCAGTAGTTATAAATAACTGGTTCATATGGAAATTGTGACTCTGGCCTGTATATGTGTGTACCTCAAACCCAGCAGGGCAGCAGCGAGGAGCAATGAATTGCCCAAGTTTCCATTGATGGACTTTCCTAATTTAAAGAGTGACTGAAAATGTATTTTCCTCAGTCATCCTATCTTGGGTTTTACCACTTTAAATACCAACAGCTCTATTGTATCAGTCGCTTTTCTACAGCATTTTTCATACAGTGTATCTCAAAGCACTTTACAGGGCAATTAATTACCTGAGCAGTGACGGGGTGCAGGCAGCAGTGACGGCCCAACAGCGGCAGTGTTTGCAGGGCTGTCAGTTCATCTGGGGGGCTGTTGGTTCATTTGGGGGGCTGTTGGTTCATTTGGGGGACTGTCAGTTCATTTGGGGGGCTGTCGGTTCATTTGGGGGCTGTCAGTTCATTTGGGGGCTGTCAGATCATTTGGGGGCTGTTGGTTCATTTGGGGGCTGTCGGTTCATTTGGGGGCTGTCAGTTCATTTGGGGGGCTGTCAGATCATTTGGGGGCTGTCGGTTCATTTGGGGGGCTGTTGGTTCATTTGGGGGCTGTCAGTTCATTTGGGGGACTGTCAGTTCATTTGGGGGGCTGTCGGTTCATTTGGGGGGCTGTCGGTTCATTTGGGGGCTGTCAGTGGGGAGAGGGGGGGAGCGGGGTGGGAGAAGTGCCCCTGCCAGCTCCCTGTCCCCACTGCCCCGGAGGGAGCAGGGCAGAGGAGGGGGCTCAGCACTGCTGTGGTGGGGAGGCTGCAGGGCAGGGGCAGGTCCCCACCCCACCCCTGCCCAGTCAGGGCAAAGCCCCCTGAAGGGATGCTGCCTGAGGGCAGGACTCAGATTCCTCCATCAGTGGGGGAAATTCTGATAGTTCCCATTTCTTTCTCAAAATCAGAACAAAGAAAACATTTCTAAACCTCCCTATACAATGAAAGCGGTGCTTTGGTTTTGCTGGAATGCTAAAACTCTTCCATGATGCTTTTGGAGCACAGCTTTTCCATTGTTATTATAAGCATATAAGTAATTTTTTAATGGTAGTAGAGAACCCTCAACACCAAGATCTGTAATTTCAATGTAAATGTTTTTGGTCTTAGTCAACTCACTGTTTGGTGACTTTTCTTCAAAGATTTAAAAACAGAACAAAGAAAATGACTATTTGAACAACAAAACTTAAATCTTTTCAGGGACATTGCATAGCAACATGCAACTATTGGCATAATATAGCCAGAAATTATGTTTTAAGAATAATTCTTGGCATTCTTAACTCCCTTCAAATCAAGACTTTCACTTAAAAAAACCCAAACAAAAAACCCCCATACTTTGCATACTTTCAAACATAAGGTTGGCCAAACCCATTTCCAGTACGTAAGAAACATGCTCTGAAATTACTGCCCCCTCAATTCTTCTCAGAGCCCTCTCCTGCTGCTGCAGCCCCAATTAGCCAAGCTGCATAAAATGCCCCCAATCAATATCAGCATCACTCACATTTTAAAACATTGGAGGAGTGTCTTGCAATTTTTGCCCATATGTTTTCATTACAGTTGACTGGATAATTCATAACAAATTGTTTAGACAACACAATTCATCTGGTTTCTTCCCCCACCACATCTCCTGTCTACAGGTAGGCAATGTGATCCTTCATTCTTTTTTTTTTTTTTTTAACTCCAGGACTTCTCCAGAAAATCATTCTCTCTGAACCAAAAGTGTCGTGGTTCTGATGATCAAGGCAAAGGCTAAACTCTCTTTTATTTACTAGCTGATAAGTTAAAGGTGAACTTGTTAAAGGTGAACTTGCTTTTGGGCACATCCTGACCCAATGAACCAATCATGTCTCCAGAGCAGTGCCAGCAATGCCATTTGGTTGCAGACCTCTCCCTTCAGGCTTTGCTTTTTAGCACTAAAAATGGCATTTTTGTGAAGACATACACCATTCAAAATTTAATTTCAATAAATATTTTGATAATCAAGCTTAAATTATTCTTTTTGAGTAAAGAGAACTCAAAACAAGTGGAATCAAACAAACTTTTGTGTTGAAACAAGGAAATGTTCTGTACCCCATTTGTCCAGGAGCCTGTTTATTTCATCCTCTGAACTTGGCTGGCTTCCAGAGGCTCTCTGTGGTGAGGGGCTGAGATCTTTCCAAGCACAGGTTGGCACAAAAACATCAGCTACAGACTGGTGGAAGGCAAGTTTGAGTGTTCACTGAGTGTCTGCAGCAAAGGAAGGAAGCAAGGAAGGAAGGAAGCAAGGAAGGAACGATGGATGACCAGGACACCCCAGCCTGCTCACTTGCCTGAGTGGACACTGGTGCAGCTGGGGGTCCCCAGCAGAGTGAGCACCCCAGGGCCTCCGGGCTCGCTGAGCTCCTGCATTCAAATTGGCTGCTGACAGCCAGGAGTGTGGGCTCAGCAGGCAGCAGCTCTTCCACTGTCCTGATCCCTCTCGGAAGCACCAGCTGTTGTTTCATCTATCTTTGTGGCCAGCAATCTGCTCCATGGATTGATAGATACCATCCTTCTAGAGACAGTAACAGCAGATTTCACCCTGTCCGTGGCAGGAAAATGGTGAAAATGGTGCAGGCAATGAAGGTGTCCCACCCACACCCCCAGCGTGACCCCCTGTCACCCTGCTGGGAGCCTCCCCTCATGTGCTGGGGGTTGAGTGGAACACTTGGCTGATATGGAACAGCCCAGCTCCTGCCCATGCCCTGCACTCCCCAGCCCTGCCAGCAGCACCACGACACACCGCTGTGGCTGCCCTGCCAGGGCTGGTTGTGCAGCAGAGGTGGAAATGGCTCTGCAGTTTGGAAAGCTGTCCCTGTTGGGCTTGTGCAGTGTCCCTGTCATGTGCACCAGCCTAGCTCCTCACACCCATTCCAGCAGAGAGGGATGCTCCCAGTAGCAGTCTGGGGACCTGCTGTCCCGTGGAACGTCACCCTGTCCCTCCTGTCCCAGAGTGGAAGGGCTGTTCAGCAGCTGGCACAGCCCACACCAGAGAAACCCGGGCTGGCTCTGGACAGGCCGTGCTGCTGCACTGGCTGACACAGCTCGGTGACCCACAGGGAGCCCTCCCGGGCTGCCAGACACCCTCCCCTGAGCCACCCCTCGTGCCCCTGCGTGGGTGCCCTGGGACAGGCTCCCAGGACCTCTCCACTGATGTGATCCCCCTGCCAGACCCACTGTCCCCCTCCCAGCTCCTGCTCCACATGGAGAACACGGGTGGAAATCTGCAGTGGGCGGAAAACAAAGGGATCCTGCACTCGGAGCCATATGGATCACACGTATATCTGATACACAATAAACAACACATCCTTCAGTCTGGGTCTGTTTGAAACCTTCCGACATATGTTCTGCTAACAGTTTAACAAATTGATTGCTAATGTTATCCTGCTCGGAAATCTGGCAGAATGTGCAGGAGGGGAAAAAACCAAAACAAAAGCATTCCTACCTCAACAGAAATTCACAAGAAAAGCCATTAGAAAAGGCTTCAGGATGCCTGACAGGAGAGAATTTCATGCCAATTTGTGTGCTCGTTGGAAAAATCATTTATTAAAAAGAAGATATACCTTCATGTTAGTGAGATGAGGGTGTAAAACTGAGCTGGGTCTCCCACTGCTTCAGCTCTATAACTCAAGTTATATTCATCAGAGGCATATATTTAAATCATAGCTTACTTTGCTTTGTGTTCTGAAATTTATTAGCCTACTACTTAAATGTTTTATTCATTAGGCCATGTAAATAATGCATGGTTGTTTCCATGGCAATTTAACCCCTTCTCTCCAGGCTGCCCACCGATCCCTGTCTCATTTCCTACTTAATTGCCACCATCAGATTTGCCATTTTCTCCACATTGAGGCCATGGCCATTTTTCTCCTTTTTGTGGCAAATTCATTAGGAGGAAACTTTTCCATTGACAAATCAGATGTATTCAGGAATGATGAGGGAGGGGAAGGCACCATTTGCAGGCCATTCAGCAGAGTTTGGGCATAGCTAATGATGCCAGATTTTGCTCTTTGTGGATCCACACAGGGAGGAAGGGCTTAAGGATGCCTGATTCCTGCATCCTCTGGCTTTCATTGCCCAGCTGTAACCTGTCCTCTGGAACCTCTTACAATAAACAGGACATCCTCTTTGGTTTGCAATGATAAAAGCTCCCCATGCTTGTCTCTGGAGTGGTGCACTTGCAGTTACACAGATCTCTTTATAGGCAGCAGTAACAGGCTGAGTTAATTTACACTGGCAATACGCTTGGAGCCTGTTCTTCCCCTTCCCTCTGCCTTTCCCTGGCTGGGCTGTCCCCATGAAACCTCTCCTCTAGTGGGGGATGCTGCAACCCTGCATCCACTGCACCCCCTGCATCCCTGCCCCTCCCTTGGCACAGCAGGCACCCGCTCTGTGGGCACTGTCTCCAATCCAGCCCCACGCTCAAGGAAAAGGTGTCACCTGCCCAGTGTCAGCCTAAGGAGCCCCCAGGAGCAGCCCCTGTGGCTGCCCAGGCCTCCAGCCTTTCTTCTGAGCAGATCCTGCAGGTGACCAAGCAAAGAGGTCTGTGAGCATTTCAGAAGCAGAATTTAAACTCCTCCACATGTGACTGGCTGTAGTCTGAAACCAGTGAGGTGCAATTTGGTAAAGGCAAGCACAGAGTAGTTCTACATGGGAGAGGAAAAGGCACACACAAATGCAGAGTGTGGATTGCTGCTTGAGTCAGCAGAAGCTGGGGAGGATCCAGGGTCTGCAGTAACCACAGCATCTGTCAGGAATGTGATGCTCTGATAGGATGGAGGGAAAACATATCCCACATTTCCAGCCTGATAGAAAATTCAACTTTGGTCCTTCCAGGGGCAGGCTTAGCTTTCCCTTTTAAGGGAAACAGAAAATGGAAGAGAATCCAGAGGTCACGCAAACCCAGCAGAAAATGCTGGGTTTATAATGGAAACTGGTGGGGCTGGAATTCTCAGTGTGGAGCAGAGAAGTTCTGGCCATTAAAGTCTGAGGACACAGAAGTTTGGGACAAAAAGGATGGTTGTCCTTTTTTCTTGAATAATGAGAAGGACAAAAATATTGTGCTGACCTTGCAGGAAGGAAAATCTAGATGGTATAAGGCAGCATGGTATAAGGAATCACCATCCCTCTTCTCCAGCATCCCCGGCATTTTCTCTCTTGACAGCCTCAGGGGGGGTTCACACTTGCCACCCCTTGCCATGCCCATGGCAGTTACCAGGCCTGTGGCTCCCCTGCCCCAGAGCTTGCTTTCTTCCTAACAGAGTTTGCCCAGAACCTCATTTACCTCTCTCTCTGGTTCCCTCCAAATGCTGCTAATTTTTTTGCTCTTCTACAAGCTTCCTCCCACCATCAGCCAGGTCCTGCAGTGCCTCAGTGCTGGGGAAGCTGGTCCCAGGGGTGCAAGTGCTGGAAGGTACCAGTGTCCCTTTGGTGGACTGTCAGGCTATCACTGCACTTAAAGAGAGGGGGAACTGTGTGTCATCACAAAGCCTGGCAAGTTCATTGATCTTCCTGAGACATCAGTCTGTCTTTCTAATACCGCGATCAGGTGCCTTGCAGGACAATTTGCTGAGTGACAACGCTCACAAAAATGTGTTCACTTCCTCCCAGTTCCCCCCAGCCAGGAATGCCCTCAGGGCTTGGGACTTCCTTCTGCTCAGGGTTTGAAGGTTTAATGCTGAGGAGTCACTGGCCTCTGTTCTGTGTGGGACAGATCCTGACAGGAAGCACCAGTGGAGAGGAGATGTCGTGACACCAACGTCACCTGCGAGAGCGTGAGGGTCCCACTGGCACTTGTGTGAGCGCTGGGCACGTCCCTGTGCACGAGCACTGGCACATGCTGGCCCACAGCCAGGCTTCCACGGAACATGGTAGGCTAAATACAACTCAGGAGAAGTGCCAACCGAGTTTATTATATTGCCACGTCTGCTCCTGCAGTCTGTCATTTCCATCTTACCCGCTATTTTCCGTAGCAGTAAGCATGCATTAAATTTGCAGGACACAACAAACCCAGTGATGCCAGGCTGCCAAGGCTGCTATTAGCTGGAGAACTCCAGCAGCACGCAGTGTAATTCATGGCATTCAAATGGATGTATTTTATTAACGAGGCTGTGCTGATTGCCCGTTAAGTAGCTCTGTGTTAATGGCCCACTGCAGATGCCCTTCTCTGGGAGCCATGTTGTACTTCCACAGCTGCTCCATCAAGCTCGAGCACCCGAAGTCACCATCTCCCTGCTCTCACACGTGCCTCAGGATGCCTGTAAGTGCTTCCCAAGCCAGCCCTGCCTTGGGCTGAGCCTCCTGCACGCTCAGGTCCATCGGGAGAATGGAGCCAATCATTTCCCGCACTGTGAGGTGCCAGGCACGAGCCTGGAGGAAGACAGGGAAGCAGGAGTGTCCCTTTGCTGCTTCAGAGGCCCCTGCCCTGAATCCTCTGCCTGAACTGTGCAACAGCAGTGTCCCTTCCTTCTGCTCCTCCCTACCTGACGATGGCACCTGGAGCCCACAGCAGGAGCTGGGAGCTGGTGTCTCACATGAGCTGTGCTTGGTTCTTGTCCTCCATGGCAGGAGCTGAAACCCTCCTGTGGGATTTCATTGCTCCTGCTGGAACAGAGCATCCGCTCTCCTGCTTCCTTGAGCTGTTCACACCCACGGTTCCCTTTGAATGCTGTTAGCAGGTTCACAACCCTCCTGTTTGCACTAAACCAGCCTCGGGAGGGCATGAGAGGGGCTGCGCACATTTTGTGTTCTGCTGGTCCATAGAATCGTTGTGGTAGAGCCTGTCCAGTGCTCCCCTCAGCTGGGATTCCTGGGATTGCTCTGCCAGGACAAAGGGCTGTGTTGCTCCAGCAGTGACCTGGGCACTTACCAGTGCTGCTGGGACAGTCTCCAGCCCCGCACGATGTCCCTCGTTGGGGAGGGGTGGGGCAGGATTTCCACCCCCTTCATAGTGTCCAAGGCAGGCAGTGGCAGGTTTTCCTCTCCAGCAGAGCACCCTGGGGAGCAACTCACTGCTGAACAGTTCTTAAAGGGGTTTGAAAAACAAGCAGCCATGTAAAGGGTTAACAGTTTATTATATTTTTTCTGAGTGATTTTATCACTGTCGTTAGAACATTCATTGAACTAAGTGAGAAATCCATCAAGACGTGACAGCAATGTGCAGACTAATGGCTGTTAGATGGTAATAATTTTTAATATGATTTTTATTTCACTTAATTTCATATGTGCTTGACAAAAGGTCCCGTGTCACTAGGGAGCTGTGTAGAACTGGGAATACACTGATGTGAAGGTCTATTAAACCAAGTGTTCAAAGTATTTTTAAGTCCCAACTTCAGAATTCCAGAGAAAACTCAGGCATTTTAACCTTTTTTGGCAAGAAGTCAATGAGACAGCAGGAAAACGCTGCGTGCCAGCTCTGCGGGCGGCTCAGCCCGAGGCACACGCTCCGTGTTCCTCGGCTCATTTCTCCAGGGCTTCTCTGATGTGCCCCAGGCAAAGCCCAGTTGACTCCTGTGCCCCCCTGGCTCCTCTTGCCTGGACATCAGCATGAGTTTGTCTGTGTTTGGGGTTAGGAGGTGTGGGCCAGGACCAGCCCGAGGAAGGAAGCTTCCCCAAACCCTGGAGGCAGCTCTGCTCATGGCAGCTCTTCCCTAATGCCCTTCCCTGCTGCAGCAAGTTGTAGAACACAATGTTGGTAGAGAAGTTTGTGACTGGCTGCTGACAAGCACTGCCACAAATTAATAATTAATATGACTGCCAATAAATCCTCTCAATAGAAATAGGAAAGACCCCTCCTGAAGTGTAATTGTCTGCAGCTGCAGCAGAGATCCAACACCAACCTCTCCCAGCTGTAACCCTGGGAGCAGAACCACACAGCTCCTGTTGCACGTCTCCAGGTGTCTTCACCTTGTCCATCTCAAAGGTTGGGAATTCGAAGGAAACCCTGACATCCTTCCCTTGACAAAGTGTTTTGCTGTCTAGTAAATATGGAGCTGGACTTTTCTTTTGGTAAAGTCAGAATGTCCTTGGGCAGCTGAAGGTAAAGCCATGGCCTCCCCTCAGCAAGGGAAGGTGGGATGAGGAGCTTTCAAATGCACGTCCCAGCAGTGTATCTTCCCTTACCTACAGCCTGCCAAGGCTCTTCTCTGAGAGGAAATCTCAGAGAGAAAAGAGGAGAGTCAAGGGCTGTTGGGGCATAGATGGTGTCAGTGCCAGAAACAAACGCAAACACTTATTTTAAAAATAAATACCTAAAAAAAATTGATTTGTCAAGGACTAAATCCCTCCTCCAAGGATCTGAGCATTGAATCCCCAAAGGTTTTACATTAATTCCCTTTGGTACCTTGTTCTAACATCTCTTCCAAGGATGAGATCTCTCAGTGCAGCTGGGGGAGCCCCTGGGGCACTGACAGCCGTGGGGGAGCAGTGGCCACAGCCAGCGTGGCTGGTGGGGAGTGCAGCAGGACCAGCCAGGGGACACACATGTGGGGAGCCCCACAGAGCCACCTGCACATCCTGAACTGGCCAAGCCCCATGCGTCAGAGGTCCAGAAGATCCAAATTCATCTGCTTTCCTCAAAAGAATCTTCCCCTGGTTCCTGTGAATTTGGCAAATCCTCTCATCCATCATCTTAATCCTGGACACCGGGATTCAAAACAGGGAGCCCAGACCCAGGAAGGCTTTTCCCCACAGATGATGTTATAATTAACGCTGGAAGACCCATGAACACTTGGCATGATGGCAGAGTGTCTCACTAGTAATTGTAAGGACTCAAAAATATTGCTGTGCCTTTAACACAGAAGGAGGGTGATGTGTGTGTGTGTGCACGCGTGCTTAAGTATATAATATATAATATTTGTACTAAGAGTCAAGTATGGAAGCTATACATTCCCCTGATAAATGGGAGGCTTAATAGAAAATCCTGAGATAGAGAGATTTTACACAATCTGACACTGGTTTAAGGAAGCAATATCAACCATTGTTTAATGTAATAAAAAGCCAGAGGTGTAAGAAATGATGGTAATTCTATTGTAACTGAACTCGAAGATCCCTGTCAAATATGAGTGTGAATGTGGCAGTTATTTTAGGTATGTTTGTAATCTTTGCAGGCGTTTTGTCAAGGAGGCACTGTGATATTAGTAAGAGTGCACAAAGGCTCGGCAATGGTGTCATGCACAATTAATGTCCCCAGGTAGCAACTCCATTAGTCTTATGAAGTGAGCTCACAAATGGGAATACTAATGGGGACGCGCCTTGGGGCATTTGCTGAGCTCACTGCGAGTTTATTTCATACCCTTTATGCTCAACACCAAATTTACCTAGCCTGGATTTAAAACGTGTCTCATTACACAGGCAGCATCCTTTTACTTCAGTGCTTCCCTTTTAACATGCAAGATTTGCAATTCTAATCATATCAAACCCTGACTACTCTTGCTAAAAGGGAAAAAAAGGGATAAATAAATGGAAAAAACAATCTTATGATAAAGACTGTCTGGGGTTTTAATCTTCCCTGACAGGTTTTTTCCATGTGTACATACAGTAGCACATGTGCTCCCGTGGTGGGGACTCAGAGCCACAGGTGGCACAGCTGGGGGGGTGGATTTGGGGCACAGGACGGGGACCTGGGTGCCAGAGTGCAGGTTGGCACCAGCCAGGAGGGTACAGGGGTGGCCTCTGTGTCACCCCAGCTCTGTGCTGTTGAAGCCGGGGAGGGAACCAGCAGCTCTTGGCTGGAACCCCCTGGGAAGATGCTCCACACCAGTGGGGCCACTGTAGGTGGTTGGGGGGACGCAGGGGGTGTTTGGGCAGCCCTGCCTGGGGACAAGGTCGTTGCCCCCCAGATGTGCTGCACGGGGGAGTCTTTGCCTTCACCTTTGTGAGCACTGTGATTTCTGCCTTGCTCGTTCCCCTCCTGAGACCTTGTGAGGAGTGATGCTGGAGCAGTGAAAACTCTGCCCCTGCCTACATGCAGAACCTGAATAGCTCATTTATTTCAAAGCAAGTAAAGCTTCTCAGCAAAGAAGCTTTCTGGGAAATAATCTGGAGGGACATCAGAATAGCGAGAGCACCCCCTTGTCCCTCTCCTGCCTCACTCCCTACCCCTCTCCTTGGCTGGGTCCCAGCCAGCAGCATCTCAGCTATCACCATTCCTCTGTGCAGCCATTCCCAGGGGGACAGGCTGAGACTGAGCCCCCAGGGAGGTCTGTGTGCCCATTCACAGAGAGGGGCTCTGCACACAAAGCTCCCATCCCATCCCATCCCAGAGGACGAACTGCCATCCTCACTCTCACAGAAGAAACTGAAATAGTGAGAAATATCAAGTTTTCCTAAAAAAATCCAAAGAACTGGGGTTTAAGTCCTGCTCTGACACACATTCACATGCTTACTCAGTCCTTCCCCTGCATCACTGCCCATGGGGAAGGAGAGCATCATGCTCCCTGCCCTGGGGCTCAGCAGACTCCCCTGCTCCCAGCACCCTCCCAGGGAGGAGCATCTCCTGCTCTGGCAGAGAAGCTGCCATGTCACCCAGTCACTGGTAGAGTGCCACGAGCCTTGTGGAGTGATGGGCCCTGGCAGGGTCAGGACACGGAGCAAACTACGACAGTTGGGAAACCTGTGCCCCAGGTGACACAGTCCCAGTTTGGAGAGCCTGGCTCTGCAGCCACTGCTGGCTCCCCTGAGGAAACAGGCCCTGTCTCCAACACTGAACCCCCTGATCAATGACTGAGAGGAGCCCTGTGGCTGTGCAGCCCCTGCACCCGCGGCCGGACAGTCCAGCCCGCAGCTGGGCCAGAGGAGCAGCGCCTGATGCCTCCTCTCCCAGCACCAAAATGCCAGATGAGCCCCTGACAGATTTATTTCCAAATCCTGATTCAATCACAGCATTGGATTTGTAATCACAGGCTCCAATTTTAGTGGAATAAATATACTAACAAAACTAATAGTTTGTTAGCTGCAAGGTAGGGACAATCAAAGTGTCTGCAGTGAAATACATGGCTCCTTGGGAGAAACCCCTACATGATAAAGACATTTGGAGTTTTATTTTTTTAAATAAATATATAGTGAGGTGTCAAGCTGCTCCCAGCGCGTGCCGCTCGCTCGCGCTGCATGTGTGTGTGCCCCCAGTGGGGGAGGGCTTGGAAAGTTCACCAGTGTGTAACTGTCTCCAGCCACGGCAGGAGCTGCACCGGGAGAGGACATAAACCAAAATGACTCCTCGGGAACCCAGAGGAGAAGCAGGAACTGTTTGGTGGAGAATTATAGCTATGGGTGAAATTAGATGTACTCAGAGCCCCAAGGCTGAGAGAAATAAAAAGCATTTTAAATGGAGTGTAGAATTCATATTCCTCAGCCACTTCCAATAAATAAATCCTTGACAATTTTTTCTGTAAACACTGGTTACACTTTGCTCTATTGTCTCCATGTCACACATTCCAGGTGGGACTGTGGGCTCTGCACTCCAGCGGGACACACTCACCCCCTTAGCCTGGGGAGCGACCGAGGGCCGGCGGGTCTGGGGGCTCAGGTCATGGCATCAGACCCCACCTGTGCCAAAACTCATGTTTCGAGTGCCTCCTAAAACCTGAATCCTCATGACCTCTTCTTTCCCTTCCAAACCCTTTGGGCAGGGACCTGCCTGGAGCCCCTGCACGCCTTGGGGCAGTTCCAGGATGGGACAACCCCCCAGCTGGCAGGACATGCCCACCCAGTGCTGGCTACGAGGCAGCACAAGCTGCAAGGGCCCTCTCTGGCCATTCAAATTTCCATTTCATGAACAACTGAAGCATTTTATACTTTATGACTTCCTTGCAATGGCAGTCATCCCATTCCACCTGTCTGGGACAAGAGATGATGGAGGGAGAACGGGAGTGCTGGGCTGCTGGCAGCTGGTGCTGAGCACACAGGAGGACATGTTTACATTCACTTAAATTGCATCTTTTATTAAGAATAGTAATAACTCTTAGGGCAGTAACAACAGGCCTTCTCTCGTGGGGCTGTGGAAACAGGAGACAAGCCGAGCACTGGTCACAAGGTGGGGAATGCCCAAATGTGCTCAGCTGCTGCAGAGCCCCCCATGCCTGACACGTTGGTGAGATCTGGGGACACTGCTATATGCTTATTAGACCATGACTAGCAGAAGAAGATGAAGAACTCAAGGTCTGGAGACAGTGGATTCAGCCCCATGCTCACTCATTTATTTTTGGCTAATTAAAAGTGTAAGATTTTTCTCTTTATTATGTACTGTTTGCCAAGTTCATTATTTGCTCACCCATAAATCATCTTCACTAGCCAAAGGTAAATTCCCTCTCTGTGGTGAGACTGTTGTTAGTTTGTGTCACAAACCCCCCCGTCTGTGGAACTGCTCCTTCCACTGACGCCACAGGAATAACCACGATCTTGGGGATCCTGCAGGAATCAGAGACAGAACATGCAAAGCACTGCTCTGCTCTCTTCTCCCACCCTGATCTGCATCTTTCACTCTCTCTGCAATGGGCTGGATCTCAGCATCCCTCCCCACGTTGCTCAGGGATCACCTGTTCTCCCCAGCTCCACTCCTCATTCCCACGCTGTGGCAGCAGCACAGGCTGGAAGGGGCTGAGATGCCCAGCCCAGGAGAGGCTCAGTTTGGAGCAGGGCTGAGTGTGGAGCAGGAGAGTTCCCTGCAGAGTGGAGTGGAGAGGATGGGCAGACTCACCCCCACCTTGTCCTGGCTTCCAACAAATCCACTCAGTAGAAAAACCCAAGGGAAGAAAAGTACCAGAGGAAACCTATGACAAAGCACCAGAATCACCTCAGTCTTCTTCAAAAGCATCAGCAGAGCTTTAAATCCCTTGAAATGGTTGGACAGCTGTCAGTCTGCAGCAGCCCCTCTGCCTCTCCTTTTAGGGCCTTTTCCCACAAAGCTGTTCACCATCCACTGGGATTCAGGAAGCAGGAGAGACATGAAGAGCTTTTGCCTTTTGCTATGGAATCTCCATTTGGGAAACCCAAAGGAGCTCTACCCAGGCAGCAGTGAGGAATATCTGCTTGTCCATGTAACACCATTCCTTGATGCTGAAGCCTTCCTTTAGGCTGACATGGTGCCAACAAATTTACCAAACTTTTTGTAACTAGCAAGTTATTGAGTGTCACTTTAGTACAGTGTGTGTGGAAAATGCGTGGAAGGTGCCAAGAATGCTGCATAGTCTTTAACTATTACATTAAGCATCTGCTGCTGCCATTTATGGATCAGATAGCATTTTACTCTTGAGATATTTGATTTTATTACCTTCTAGGGAGAGAGCCAAACAAGTGTTCTTATTGATTTGCACATTAAATATATTAGTAATAAAACAACATCTCTGTAAACCAATTGTAAAATCAATATTAATTGGTACCAAAATATCACAAGTAGTTGAATTACAATTAAAAAGGGTAGCTTCAAAATCTTCTACAACCCAGAGGCAGTGCATCCAGAGGAGAGAGGGGCACCAAATCTGAGCAGAACAACAATGTTCAAAGCAATTAACAGCTGTTGCAAGTAAAACATGAAGGGACACTCAGATTTGTTTGAGGAGAGCAAGGGATTCAGTTCCTGGAGAGCTGCTCACTTGGCCTGTGTGGGCACATGGTCACCTGATTAAACCTTGTGGCAACAGATCCAAAGTTCACTTCTGGCTTTGTCTGCAGGACAGCACTGGGGTCTGTAAGGTCAGGCTGGGCAGACGGGTTGGGCTATAAGGTTGTGGATCTGACCCAGGGTCCCAAAGCCCAAAGCAGAGCTCACAGAGCACGAGTGGTGGGAGTGCAGAGCTGCTGAGAGAGCAGAGCCTGAGGAACATCCTCTGCACCCAGTGGTGAAACTCTCA